>NC_083580.1:77075110-77375110 GCF_027579695.1 Neoarius graeffei
TTCATCAAAACAGTATGTCGAGTGAGATGCTTCGGAAATCATGTGAATAAACTGATAAATTTGATATGTAACCCGAATATCGGCGTATTTTGGCACTTGTCCGATCGGACAAGTAACTGAGACGATGAACTTGTCCAACATAAAGTATCACTTGTCCCGGACAAGCGGACAACCGTTAATGTCGAGCCCTGTCAAGTCCTTCTTGAATGGTTTTCCATCTCCTGTAGTACCAAAGAAGGGCATTTACACGAACCCTAATGATCCCATGATCTATGATTTGGAGCTGGATTTGAGCTCCTTGTTGAAGTGTAGAGATGTGATCCTTGTTCCAGTGCCACATCATTATCACTATCATTCCAGCAAAGTCCATAAGACTGATGAACATGGATGGATGGATGGATGAGGATAAGAGTCTGTGAAATAAGAACTTCCCATGATATTCATGTACGTGTTGTTTTGTAGGAACTCCTTCTGATGCATATAAGTTTTTTTTTTTTTTTTTTTTTTTTTTTTAATAAAGGTGACGTCATGACAAGTGCTGCTGCACTTTTTTTTTTTTTAAATTCAATTTGAATATTATTGCATCATGGAAAAGTTGCACTCATCATGTCTGAGTGAGTAAAATTATGAATTTGTAAGTCTGGTACAGGAGTGAGTCAGTTCCAAGCTCCTTCATACCCCTAGTGAGTGAAAATGGAAAATGTTTTCAAGATTACCTTTCGTAGACAATCGTACACTGGTACATGGTGAGCAGAAAACGAAGGAAGGAAGGAAGGAATATTACAGTCACCACTGTTGCAGTTCATTTCCTCGTTTCAGCTTGCTCTTTTTCATCCCAGTATGTTTATAACATAACGTGCACTTGATTTAAAGATCTAATATGATTTCTGTCATGCAGGGTTGATTTCAATGTTCCAATGAAGGACAAGGCCATTACAAACAACCAGAGGTAAAATCCTGGATAACCTTTTAACCATCTAATCGATCGCCTTGTTTATTTCTTGAGCTTTCTAAAATTGCTATTGAATAAAGGTTAATCAAAAGCATGACTTTGCAATCCTCGTAAACAGGATCAAGGCTGCACTTCCTTCCATCCAGCACTGTTTAAACAACGGAGCCAAATCCGTGGTGCTGATGAGCCACTTGGGCCGGCCCGATGGTGTACCCATGCCTGACAAGTACTCTCTGGAGCCTGTGGCTGCAGAACTCAAGAACCTGCTGGGAAAGTAAGCGAGGCGTTCAGGCTGTTGTAGTACATCATGGTGATAAGAGTAACATGCACTTGTGGATAACCGAAGGGATTATACGTGCAGAAATTAGTTGATTTATAATGATTATTTTTTTTGCCGTTACAGAAATATTACGTTCCTGAAAGACTGCGTTGGTGCAGAAGTGGAGCACGCCTGCGCTGATCCTCCTGCAGGTTCTGTCATTCTTCTGGAGAATCTGCGCTTCCATGTGGCTGAAGAAGGCAAGGGCAAGGATGCTGCAGGAAACAAAGTGAGTGCCTCCGAAAATAAAATTGACCAAGTGTTGACTTTTACCCCTTTTCCACCAAATCAGTTCCAGGGCTGGTTTGGGGCCGGTGCTGGTTCACAACTCGTTCAACTTGCGAGCCAGCTGAGAACCAGTTTGCTTTTCCATAGCTCACGGTGCTAAGGGAAGACACGTCATTATGTCGCTGTATATGTCAGTTACTGTACGTCGCTGTATACGTCAGTTACATCGCTGCGTTTGCATAAACCTTGGCGCGAATATCAAAGCAAAAACAACACAGAAGAAGAAGAAGAAGCAGCAGCAACAACAATAATAATAATGGATGACTTCGCGTTTGTACAGCTGCTGCTTCTCGTCACTTAAAAATGGCGATCTTTCGTGGTCTTGTTATTGTTGTTGGTCTTAAAAACTCCGCCCTCCCACCCCCACCCGCTGACGTAAGCGGTTCTTTCCTCTGGCCCAGCAGAGAGTTGGTGCTAGCCTGGAACCGGTTTTTCTGGCTCCAGAGCCAGTTCTTTGTCAGTGGAAACAGAAAACCCGGTTCCAAACTAAACACTGGCCCCGAACCAGCCCTGGAACTGCTTTGGTGGAAAAGGGGCATTGGTGAAAACAAGTGAAGTATTTTTGACGATTCATAACAAGCCACAACTTTTGATTATTTATGTAAATGCTCTCTAAAACCAGATAAGTCCCGTCCCCAGAGGCTTGTCTTGGTCCATAGTATCAGCTTGTTAGCAGCAAACGTTCTGTGTGGTTGTCTTTGTCTTCACACTGCTATTTTTCTACCCATCATTTGTTCGGGTGGGGGGCGGAGTTAAGCATTTTCGTTTTGAACAGGTTGGAATTTGTACAAGATCAGATATTGCAGGTGTTTTACCAACTTTGAATTCTTTAATTCTTGAGTGTGTTTCTTCCTCAGACAAGATTTCGTTTTTATATGCAGTCTGGGCTTCTCTATCAATAGTCTCGTTGTTGTTCTTTGTCGGGGTTGTTTAGATTGGGCAGGAATGTTGCGTATCTCGAACGCTGTTGGCTGGTGTAAGTCACTCGAACAGTTCAACATAACATATGGAATCAAGTCACAGCTAGGAAGCTGTTTCTTCCAGACTTTAAGAGCTGTAGTGGGTAGTCAGGGTCTTTGTGTGAGATTATGCTGAGTATGACGACATGACACTCTGTTCGGGTATCTTAAAGGGGAACAGAGGGCAATATATAGAGTAAATATAACAATAAAACACACATTAACGAACCTTATTCAAGACTTACAAAAGTTTTTTTGTTCTAAGGTTGGAAAGTTATAGTGTTTTGAAAGTAGCTCGAGCAAACTATTTCTGCAGTTTGAACAGCCCGCCATGATATTAATTTTATCCAATCAGAATGCACGTTCATTTTCTCTGCGTAACACTCATGACGTATGTATGTGCCCAGTTGTGTTGGCTCATTGAGGTTGGGAATAGCACGTGTGAATCGGAAAGTAGGATGAATTGTAAGTGATCGGCTACACAATGCCACAGTGTGTTGCTTTCGGGTGTAATAACAGGACCGATGGAAAGCATAACGATCCTCCAGACGTGTCTTTTGCGGGATCTCTTCGTATGATTCGACAGAGCTGTCGCTTTCACTTGATGCGCCCGACGTCATGATTACACGCTTCTCTCCTAGTGCAGTGGGTAGGGCTGACGTCACGGTCTTTTAAAAATGGCGACTCTTGTGCCGTTTAGCGTACCGACTATTATATTTACAATTACCAAGATATTTCGTTGTTTTCTAGTATATAAATTTGATAGAATACTTAAGAATACGTTACTTTGTCACATCAGCAACTGTATATATTATATTTGGTACCCCTTTAAAAAAGAAATGTCAAGTTCAGAGTTAAAAAGGACAGAAGAACTTGGTAACACAAGCTAAACAAGCCCTCATCAGCTTGTACCCACCATTCCGTCAAAGAGCAGAGACTGATCCATGGAGGTTGCTCCACTATATGCTTGACCTTTTGACATTTGGAGAAAGGCCGCTGATGTGCTGTGTGTTGCTTTTCTGGTCCGTGGAGCCCTGACTGGAATGCACTGTAGGGAAGGAGAGATGGTGAAGGAGGGGGAGGAAATGCAGACACACTCCTGACCTTTCTAAGGTTCATTTGATGGTATATTAGAAGTAGAGGATGGTAGAGAGTAACATTCATGGATATTTGACCTTCAGTGGAATGGGGGCCAAGCACTTCCTAGGTACTTTATTGACCTTTCTTTCAGCTGAGTTCATAAGTCATGAACTTTTTGAATGAGGTGGAATTGAAATCTGGATGAAACTGCATTTACAGACTCTTGGGATATTTGAGGATCTCTGAGGGCTTCCTTTTCTGCTGTGTTCACACTTATACCGGTACGAAAGTGGTATAACTGTATCGATACAAAGTATACCGGTACAGTTTAGTGCATCTGTCCACACTAGCGAGAAATGTTTGCGGTTTTTTTTCCCACGGTAGTTGAAATGCGCGTGCGCGAAATGTTTCCGTGGTTACTGAGTAACTTCCTTCCGAGAATATATGGCATCCGTTATTCCGTGATCTCGAGAAAACAAAAAAATTTCATGATCTCAGCTGGATCACTGTATTTCCGTCGGTAGAGACGAAGCCGGGCCAGTCTTCTGCGGAGGTGCCGCGGACTAATTTTGAAATTATCCCTTATTAAAAGACTTAAAGGAACAGTCCACCGTACTTCCATAATGAAATATGCTCTTATCTGAATTGAGACGAGCTGCTCCGTACCTGTCCGAGCTTTGCGCGACCTCCCAGTCAGTCAGACGCAGTCAGATGCGCTGTCACTCCTGTTAGCAATGTAGCTAGGCTCAGTATGGCCAATGGTATTTTTTGGGGCTGTAGTTAGATGCGACCAAACTCTTCCGCGTTTTTCCTGTTTACATAGGTTTATATGAGCAGTGATATGAAACAAGTTCAGTTACACAAATTGAAACGTAGCGATTTTCTATGCTATGGAAAGTCCGCACTATAATGACACGCGTACTAACACCTTCTGCGTGCTTTTTCGCGCGCAGGTGTTAGTACGCCTGTCATTATAGTGCGGACTTTCCATAGCATAGAAAATCGCTACGTTTCAATTTGTGTAACTGAACTTGTTTCATATCACTGGTCATATAAACCTATGTAAACAGGAAAAACGCGGAAGAGTTTGGTCGCATCTAACTACAGCCCCAAAAAATACCATTGGCCATACTGAGCCTAGCTACATTGCTAACAGGAGTGACAGCGCGTCTGACTGCGTCTGACTGACTGGGAGGTCGCGCAAAACTCGGACAGGTACGGAGCAGCTCGTCTCAATTCAGATAAGAGCATATTTCATTATGGAAGTACGGTGGACTGTTCCTTTAATGCAATCTTTCCCTGTGTCAACCCCTGATCAAAATATTGCCTTATTAGGTGATCAATTATTCCAGACATTCTAATGACCAAAGTTGCGTCTATACAGAATGAGAAATAGCCCCAAAGTCAGCATATCACAAGTCTCTTGGCGCACCTGAATGAACCATTTCTCAGCTGTTTACTCGAGATCTCGAAATAACGGTTTTGTTTTCTCGAGATCCTGAATTAATTGTCGTTATCTCGGGATAACAAGGTGAATAAAAAAAGGATTACAGGGTTCTCCACGGATTGAAAATATAGGGGGGTGGGGGGTCAATCGGATGACCTTGAAACAAATTTGCATAAATTTACATGTCATTTGCATAAAATCTGCATAAAATGCTCTCAAATAGTAATCATTTAGAATAGAGGAATCAATTAGACTGGTACAAAACACATCATACATCAAACATTACACATGTACACATCATATTCAGACACATTGTTTGAAATGGAACTGGAAAAAATATTTTTTTTTATTTAGCAAACTACAAAAAAAGAACAGAAAAGTTTTTGTATTAACTATATTCACACTGCTCCACAAAAGCTGACATTGTTTGAAATGGAAATGTAATTTCAGGCACCACTGGAAAAAAAAAATTTTTTTTAGAGAGTAAAGTACATTGAAAAGATGTTGTTTTAACTATATAATATAGTTAAAACAACATCTTTTCAATGTACTTTACTCTCTAAAAAAATTTATTTTTTCCAGTCAGCATATAGTTAATACGGTTTTATAGACCTCTTGCAGTCACGTGACCGAATCCCGGCTGGAATGTAAACCGCCGCCATCTTGTCGGTCAACAACACAGCTGAATATTGTTGCAGTCGTATACAAAATGGATCAATTTCAACCGACGGACTACACGGCTCATTTTTCTAATGAACAGATAACTAGATATATGTCTAAAATAAACGATCTACAGATTAGTGACCCTTATCGATTACCCCTACAGTTTTTAAATGAGAAGCCTGAGAGTAAGGAGAGGACAGGCGCGCTTCCCCATAGACTCCCATTATAAACGTGGCAGCGCTTGTACTGCAAAATCAGAAAAGTCACTTGTTTTTAACTCACTCTAGCGTCCTCATTTTTTACACTACAGACAAAATAAATTACATCAACGTGTTCAGGAGAGCCTTGTGGCACTCAATGTGAAAGAATTTTGTGAATATCTCCTTCCGATTTCGTGTAAATCCCCGTTGTTTGGAGGGTGCACTCTGAGCAAATACTGCCCTTTCTGTGTGCCTTTCTGTGTCTCTAATGGCCCTTTTCCACTACCGTTTTTCAGCTCACTTCAGCCCAACACGGCTCGCGTTTCAACTACCTCCGAGCAGCACGACTCGGCTCACTTCAGCCTCACTCAGCACCCAAATCTCGCACTGTTTTGCAGCGAGGCTGAAGCAAGCCAAACCGTGCTGAGTGAGGCTGGGGCGTGAGGAGACACTCCCCTGTGCACTGATTGGTGAGGAGGAGTGTCCTCACATGCCCACACACGCCCCGCGAGCACGCTGGGAACCACCACCGTAAACCCGGAAGAAGAAGAATTACGACAAATTATGCGCCTCGCCTCATCTATATGCTCTTGCCAGTATCTGTTGGTGTTGTCGGTGACAACAAGCCACAGCACCAAGACCAGCAACACTAACAACTGCATGTTTGTTTACTATCCGGGTCGTGAGACTACCGCTTAAAAGGTCACTGATGTCACTGTTTGCGCCGCCTAACGACATCACGTGACGTCCACCCACTTTCGCTAACGCCACCCAATGTGTCCACCCACTTCCAGCCAGCACGGTTCAGCGCGGTTGTAGTCGAAATGCAACGCCAATAGCCCCGCTCAGCTCGACTCAGCACGGCACGGCTCAGCCCAACTTAGCCGCGTTGGTAGTGGAAAAGCACTATAAGCGGGTGGGGGAGGGGCTGCTCGCTCTTACACACACACACACACACACACACACACACAGAGTTTCACACTCGGGTGTTGTCGAGTTGTCGGTACTCCAACAGAGAAAGGCTGTCTGTCACAAAGAAAACAAAGGGACGTCTCTTCCTTTTGTAAAGGGGCGGCAGAAATTAAACGGGGGCGGGAATCACTGAAAGGGGGGCGGCACGCACCTCTAAAACCCCTCGTGGAGAACCCTGGATTATATGAAGGGCCTCTCTTGGCTTCCGTACGGATGAAACAACGTGTGTGTGCTTTTTGTTGTCAATGTACAGTCTGTGTTTCTGGTGGTCATTTATTGAGTCGAATCGTATAAAACGCGCGAGGCAGTTGAGAAAGAAAGAAAGAAAGAAAGAAAGAAAGAAAGAAAGAAAGAAAGAAAGAAACGAATCTCCGGTCTTCACTATTTTATTCAGCGAAGACATCGATTGAGGTGTGTGACTTTGCGCATGCGCGTTATATTTGTATCGATACAGAACCGCTTCATCTGTCCACACTACAGCGAAGCGCTACAGTACCGATACTGTACCGGTACGAAACCCATACATTTGTGGGTTTCGTACCGATACAGTTATACCGCTACAGTACCGGTATAGTTGCTAGTGTGGACAGGTGTTGCGGTACGAAAGTAGTTTCGTATCGGTACAAAATCCCTAGTGTGGACAGGGTGTGCAGGAATCAGTGTCATGTTTTCAGTAAGCAATGTATAATTGTATTTCACTCCTAAATGTTCTGTTGATATATTTGTGGTGGAAACTAAGTGACTAGCGGACAGCCTACAACAAGTTCAAGTGCTTACATACGTCCAAATTAGCAGAACCGTAATATACCACTAAGAGTTTGCACTATTGGTGTGAAATTTGATATGAAGCTTGACTTGACCTGTGTCCAGACAAAACATTTCCTAAAGGTTAATTTCTCTCTCTTCTCTGCCCCCAGACCAAAGCATCCCAGGAAGAGATTAATGCTTTCAGGGCCTCCCTGTCCAAACTGGGCGACATCTACGTTAACGATGCCTTCGGAACAGCACACAGAGCACACAGGTACGCCTCCTCACATCCCTTGCAATCCTGTATTGCATCCTGAACAACTAATATTGCTTAAGACTCTGTTGATGAAGAATTCATATTGGTTGTAATATCTTACAGCTCTATGGTTGGAGTCGATCTGCCTCAGAAAGCTGCAGGTTTCTTGATGAAGAAGGAGCTGGACTACTTTGCTATGGCCTTGGAGAAGCCACAGAGACCATTCCTGGCCATCCTTGGGGGGTGAGGGTTTAACCCTCTGGGGTTTGAGGGTATTTTCTGGCACTCTAATGATTTTGGCGTGCTCTGATTTTGTTGCCAATTTTAACAAATCTAAGCAGTATTTTCAAAGTCGTGCCTTTTTTGTATTCAGCACAAGTTCAGCTACAAAAATACATACATACATACATACATACATACATACACTAATTTATATATATATATGTCATGACTGTACTTAAAAAAAAATACGATAAATGAAGATGCTGTTAAAAGCAGTTTTAGAACTGTGTTGGAATGTATGAAAAAACATGACCTTACCCATTGTGACAAACCATTTTGGTCACTTGAGGTGATTGTTTGGTCTTAGGAATGTATCAAGCCCAAAAACATAAATCTGCTCCACTGATTTGGACAACTAACTGGCCATCAAAAAATGTATGTCCTATTGTTTTGGGATAAAGGGTTGGCAGTGGGAGGGGTATTCAATGAGAAGGGTAAAAATTTCCATTCCATTCAATGAGAAGAGTGAAAACCCCTCACACTGCCAACTCTTAATCCCATCAAGTCAAGTCACAATGGGTCATGTTTTTTTCACACATTACAACACAGTTCTAAAGCTGCTTTTTATTTAGATGAAAGTCTTCTGGATTTACCCGGAAATCCGGATATTTGACACAACTCTTGAAAATCTCCGGTTTTCCGAATGGAGAAATTTATTGTTCGGATTTTTCGCGTTCCTAGACGCGGCATAATACTTCACATCGTCCTTGCATGGGCGCGGTCCTTAAACAGCCCAAACATAGTTCATTGATTAAAGACAGGTGTTCTTTGTTGAAGGTGCGCCTTCAGGTGCACGTGCTAAGGCGTGCAGGACTGACACCGTTCTGCGCAACGCAATCGCACTAGAAAGCATGTTCAAGCTGCCAGTGTAGCTGCAGTTTTTTTTAGTTGCGAATTACAAGTATTTCCTCTTGTGTTAATAATTCGCCATGTCAAAACAAGCAAAACTTTCCTCCTCCTTTCGACATGAAGAGAGGTAACAGGGATGCGTATTTTCCGCGGATCCACAGAATTCCGAGTTTTTCCCGCTGAAAATGTCATTTTTCTGAAACGTGTAAATCCGTTGAGAAAATTTCGGAGTGTGTGTATGATTAACGATCTGTGGTCACCTTATAACGCAGACATCCCGAGTCTCCCGGAAGTTCCGGGAGTCTCCCGCATATTGATAGCGGCTCCCTGATGCCCGCAAATTGGAGAATATCTCCCGGAATCTAGAGCAAGCGAGCAAGAGCGTGCATGCGCAACATTTAATGTCTGCATCGCGCATTTTAGAATGTGCGCATATGACGGAGCGCAAGAGAGAGACTGCGTGTGTGCCTGTTCATGTAGCGCATGCTAGACAAAGAACATCCTGATTGGCTTATTTTGCTGAGTAACCCAATCAGCTTTCAGTATGGGCGGGCTTTTATCTCTTTTCTTGAGGACCGACATTTTCAGTTGAGTCAGTGCAGCCTACAGGATCGGCATGGCAGAGAGAGAGCGCGCGCCCCAAAAAAACAAAGTACAAAACCCACTTCAGCTCAGATTACACAAAAGAATCTCCCTGTCTAATAATAATCTCCCTGTCTAATAATCTCCCTGTCTAATAAGGGTCAACAATAGGGCTGGGCAATATGGAGAAAAAAAAATATCTCGATATATTTTTGCTATATCTCGATATACGATATATATCTCTATCTATGCAGGAAAAACAACCCCCAAAAAACAGACACACCAAATTCAGCAAGGTGTGTTTTTTTTGTTTGTTTGTTTGTTTGTTTTTATATATTGAAGTGCAAACAGGTAGGCAGCCAAGTGCCTAGAGGTAGACAGGTACTAGTAACAAAGTGCTTGTGCACCATTTTTAACATGAATTATCAAACCAAGGAAGTAGTATATTGCCTTATTTTAATTACAAACATAAAACCTGAGGGTAGGCAGTTCTTATAAAGTGCGTCTTAAACATTTAAGTAACACAAAAAAAACCTCATTTCATAAATATTAATTTGACTTACAGAAATAATACATATTGCCTTCCTTTTCCTTAAAAACAAAACTCAAACTCATCTCACTGCATTAACTCTCAGCCTGGCACACTCCTCGTACAAAAGTTTGTGGCGTACCTGTAAATGGTTGAACAGGTTCGTGGTGCTCGACGCTTTGGTTGCCACCAATTTCTTGCATTCCCGGCAGTAGACCTCTTTCTGTTGTTCGTCTGGTTTAAAACCAAAATATCTCCATATAATGGAGCCATTTGTCCTTTTTTTTTGGTACGAGTTCTGCCGCCTCCGGGCTTTCTGTGGGCGCCGCCATGTTGAATGAGTTAACACGCCACCTACACGCGAGGGGAGGGGGTACAAACACAAGAAGGAGGCGGGGCGGGCAGCACCATAGCACAGTGAAGGAAATTAAGCACAGTGGCGAAATCGTATTAATTTAGAGCATTATCTCGATATATGATATGCCAAAATCTTTTTCGTGTTCATAAAACATATCGATATATCGCAAATCTCGATATATCGCCCACCCCTAGTCAACAATAATGACAGTTTCGCGCGATGTACTGTTTGCAGCAGTGGTTTCAGCATTGCCCATGGTGGCTTAAATGATTGTAAAGGACATGTTGAGGTGAGGAGTGTCATTTCATGTGCATTATATTTAGGTCGACAACAGGCTGGCATGAAAAGACCAAACTTACTGAAGATTTCCGTCAAGTAACAATGTATGAATATACATCATATATATTACATGTATATCAAATCCACGTCATATATAAGTGTGTATCTTTTATAAATGGGGTTAGCTTATCTAATGTAGCATGTTGGGGAGAATCATAGTATCATCTATATTTCTGATAAAATTTTAGGTATGATACCGTGTATAACTCTCCTACTTATTGCTCATTTCATAGGGGGACGGGGGGATTGCTGGCATGTGCCGCGCGGGAGCGTCTGCCCAAATTTTTTAGGCCGAGATGAACTTAGTTTTTGATTTTAAAAAAAATTCCAATATGTAATGCCAATTGTACATGCCTGTTCTTTAATTCAAAATAGCCGTCTTGATTTTCAGATTGACCGTATGGTATATGTATTACATTCCACAACATCCTGTCCAGATAAAACCTCGTTAGTTCACACAGCAGTTGAAAGGGAAGTGATAAGTGATGTTGAATGTTGCCTGCTTAATATGCAAGACCTCCTGCTACCATGATAACATCAGAAGAAAGCTTAAGAGAATTATATGATAGAACTTTTTTCTGGTTTGCACTTCATTTTAAAGGATTAGAGTATTCATAGACATGAATAGCAAAAATGCAGAAATATAATACTGTAGAGCTCGTTTATATTAAAAGGTGCATTGATATTTTTTTTTTGAAATCAAATGTGAATTGATTAAAAACAAGTCTCTTGTCCCATATTAATCATTTTCACCTGGTAGTCCACCAAGAAGGGGAATTTATTTCCAAATAAATTGCAACTTTTTGCTGATAAAATTAATGGTTTTGGGGTAAAAAAAAAATAGGCAAAAATCATTAGCTCCCGCCCTCTGGGCCCCTACTGGGGCTATACCGCTGGGCCCCGCTGGGTGCTTGCGGCCCCCAAACCTCTGGCTTTTTTCAGACTTTTTAAATATTTTTCATTCTCATCCCTGCTTTCGGCAACGCTCATCACAAAATTAGTTGCAGCTGTGATAACGGAAATCGTCATTTGCTTTCTTCAATATTTATGCTAACGACAACTCACGACAATTTCCGGCAACGTTTTGGCACTAGTTTCATCTCACTTCTACAATTCACGGAGAAACAAGCTATACGTACACGGTTTTGATCACTTCTTAAGTTCTAGTTATTTTGGTTAGTTTTCAAAGTTACTTCGCCAATATGGCGAAAGTTTTGGACCGCAAAAATGAGGATCGTGCCAGGGAAATCGATAAATCAAACGGGATAAAGAACTGTTTCCGATGGGCATGGCTCGATAGTAGCGTTACCGTGCAGATAGGGACACAAACTGTGACGACGTGCCTGACGGAAAAGTGCCTGACGTCCGAAAAGTGGACGTGCCGGGAAAGGTTGTGTGTATTCTGTGCTCAGATATGATCAATTATGGAAACGGAGGAGCTAGAAACATCCAGGAGCACATCAAAACAAAAAAGCACAAAGGTACGTTTTACTTAAATTGTCAAAGATAGTCAGGAGGAATCTAATATATCGTTACGGTTACCTCCATTATCGCTCACGAGATATATTTGTTATCTTAAAGTTTATAAACGTTTTAAACCATCATTGAATTTGAAAACATTCATATAATATAATATAATATAATTTTTTTTTTTTCCTATCAAAGTTGCATTTTGTGGCTTTGAAGCTAAGTTTTAGTGCCGTTTCTAGAACACAACATCAAGAAAACGTGGAAGAAACAGCAATAATGGAAGAGCCGGTTTCTAAGCTGCCTAAAACTAGCAGTGGTAATTTATTTTTTGTTACATAATGCACTCAGGCTGCCAGTCAGTGTGTGACACACACACACACACACACACACACACACACACACACACACACACCCTGAAAAATCCTAGCTACGCCCCTGATTTATATGAGAAATTTGGTATTCATTGGTGTGTTTAAATTTACGGACAATACGAACTAATGTAAACAACTGGCTTCAACTCGCATAAATCTGAATTGGAAATATTCAGTTCACTTTAGCTTCTGCAAACGCACAACTCTACTAAAAGATTGATAAACGAGGCTCAACGTCCCCAACATTGAAACCTGAAAGCTTTAGAAACTAATGGCCCTTTTCCACTACCCGTTTTCAGCTCACTTCAGCCCGACACGGCTCGCGTTTCGACTACCAAAAACCAGCACGACTCAGCTCGTTTCAGCCCTGCTTAGCCCCTAAAACTCGCACCGTTTTGGAGTGGGGCTGAAGCGAGCCAAACCGTGCCGACTGAGGTTGGGGGCGTGAGCAGACACTCCCCTGTGCACTGATTGGTGAGGAGGAGTGTCCTCACATGCCCACACACGCCCCGCGAGCGCGCTGGGATCTGTAAACACCGCAAACCCGGAAGAAGAAGAATTATGAATTACGAGAATTTCTGAAGCCTTATGCGCCTCGCCTCATCTATACGCTCTTGCCAGTATCTGTCCGCGTTGTCGGTGACAACAAGCCACAGCACCGAGACCAGCAACACTAACGACTCCATGTCCTCCATGTTTATTGTTTACTATTCGGGTCGTGAGACTACCGCTTAAAAGCTCACTGAATCAGTGACATACAGAGCATTGTGGAGGAGTTCGCAGAGCGCAAGGCTCGTCGTATGCCCTTCAAATAATGCGCGCAGTAGGCTATTGATGTTTTATTATGAGCCATGTACAGTATGTCGCCTAATGTTTTTTTTTGTTTCTGAGTTACATGTTCGTTTGAAGGACTTAATGTACAAACTAACATAGTTGCACCCCGGAGTGTTGAAATTGGTAAACACAGTGCATTCAGTGAGGTTTGCACCGCCCTCCTTTTATTTCTGACTGTTCCTGTCAGCGTTGCAACCTCTGAGCGCTCATTCGTATGCCCTTCAAATAATGTGCGCAGTATAGGCTATTGATGTTTTATTATGAGCCATGTACAGTATCCTAATGTTTTTTGTTTCTGAGTTACATGTTCGTTTGAAGGACTTGATGTACTAAATAACATAGTTGCACCCGGTAGTGTTGAAATTGGTAAACACCGCAGTTGCGGACATTTTGTAGCCTAAAATGATGTTATGATAAGCTTTAATAAAGGGCCCGGTCATTTGCCCCGCCCCCGGCCCGGCTCTGACTTGTTCCGCCACTGTCACTGATGTCACTGTTTGCGCTGCTTAACGGCATCACATGACGTCCACCCACTTTCGCTAACTCCACCCAATGTGTCCACCCACTTCCAGCCAGCACGGTTCAGCGCGGTTGTAGTCGAAATACAACTCCAACAGCCCCGCTCAGCTCGACTCAGCTCGACTCGGCACAGCACGGCTCAGCCGCGTTTGTAGTGGAAAAGCGGCATAACAGACCTTTACTTTAACAGCACTGTTTTGGGATTTTGCTGAGTTTTTACTTTCAACTGTCTGATTTTTATTTTTATTTTTTCCCCCCAAAGTAATGAACTGTGTAGCAGGAAAATCACTGCATTTTCTAAATGCACTCCTGAAAATTACTCATTAACTAGGGGAATTAAATTTGATATTTTTGACATGTTAATCATTAATGTACATGAAAGAAAAAGGCTTAAAAGTTATAACTTAAAATGCACTAGAATGCAGAGTTTTGCGTGTTATGTTATTAATTTTTTTCGGGGGATGTCCCCCCCCCCATCTTAGTTTGACTTTCAAAAGTTCAAGTTTTTTTTGCTCCACTTTCATCTCTATTTTTACAACACCTTCATTTATCTGGTATTTGACTCTATTCAGTGTGTCTTGAAATTTTAACTCTTGTACTATTTACTCAGTTCAGAGCCACGACCAACTCCTGTTACACAATTACTCTAATTTTGCTCCAACTCCAAATTTTACTCTCTAAACTCAAAATAGAGCAAAATTAACTATTTTTGAAGAAAATACTTTTAACTCTGGAAAAAATTGCTCCTCCATTTTTCCTGTGTATGCACTACAGCATCAGCCGATCTGCTTATAATAGATAGAGGAAAATATTTACTCTTACTTGAGTTGATCTTTGGCTGGATCAAGTCGAAGTTTAAAAAAAAAAAAGGCACCGCTCATCAGTGTCGCGGTTCTCAAGATTGAATTGAACCGCTGTCCTCAATCATCCGAAGCGCATAAAATCCGCATGCCATCTCGCAAGAAGTTTTACTTCCAAATAGCCTAAGTTATGTCTGACAGGTTTTATCCTGTTTACGGTGGGCGTTCCCACCATGAAAGAGAAACCAATCGAAAGAGTGAAAGTGATTGTCGTGCTGTTACCGTGTGAATAGTCTTTTATGAACGCGTAAGTCCGCACTCAGTGTTCTGACTCCAGTGTGATTTGAGTAAGGTGACAAGTTTTGTGTTTCATCTCATTTGGATAATTTTAAAAACTATATATTTGGCAGTGGGCCCGTAGGAACGTGTAAAATATTAGGTTTCTGTTACTATGTGTATCGTGCTTGTATAATAAACTTGAAGATATTTATGTACTCATTCATAACCTGTAGAGCTTCACCGGCAAAGATCTCAAGCCCAGAGGGTTAAAAGATGCACCTTGTATTCAATTTAACTCTTTTATCTTCAAGTTTTCGTGTATGAGCATGAGACACGCCAATGAACAGAGTGTATGCTCTGCTATTCTTTAGTGATTCTTGTATACTAATACATAGTTGTTCTAGTAGTGATGTGCTGAATACCTGAGCTTCCGGTCTCCTGCTCTGAAAGCATGAGTGATGATAATCCAGGAATAGATTCAGCTTATCTTGTTAAGTGTTACAGCAGTGTGTGTGTGTGACTGTGTCCTATTTGTTGGTGTAATGCACCATGCAGGTTGTGTAGGGCTACACAGATCCCATAGTCTGCTTGTGCTTTGGCCTAAGGTTAGAGTCTGAAATTGGGCAATCTGTTTCAGCTAAAATGAGGCAACTCGAAGATGAAAGAAAGGACTGTATTTCTGAGAAACAACAAAATTTCTGACATTTTAAGGCAGTTTGTTTGACTACATGAGTCCAGCGTGTTGAAAAATCTCTCAGTAGTACAGTAGGTGCATAGCAAGGCCATTTTCCTCAACTGCATTTCTCCTTGCTTAATACCCCTTCCTGTTCATTGGCTGTTAGGAATTTGTAGTGATGACACCAGCATCCCCCCCCCAACTTTGGCCTCTTACCAGTTGCTGACTTTCTCTGAAAGGAATGGCCTCTTGATAAGCCATTCAAACAATGTACACACACATCTGTTGGCACAGAAGTCCTCTGGCTGCTTATTTTGTCATTCTCTATCTATCTACACTACCGTTCAAAAGTTTGGGGTCACCCAGACAATTTTGTGTTTTCCATGAAAAGTCACACTTTTATTTCCCACCATAAGTTGTAAAATGAATAGAAAATATAGTCAAGACATTTTTCTGGCCATTTTGAGCATTTAATCGACCCCACAAATGTGATGCTCCAGAAACTCAATCTGCTCAAAGGAAGGTCAGTTTTATAGCTTCTCTAAAGAGCTCAACTGTTTTCAGCTGTGCTAACATGATTGTACAAGGGTTTTCTAATCATCCATTAGCCTTCTGAGGCAATGAGCAAACACATTGTACCATTAGAACACTGGAGTGAGAGTTGCTGGAAATGGGCCTCTATACACCTATGGAGATATTGCACCAAAAACCAGACATTTGCAGCTAGAATAGTCATTTAGCACATTAGCAATGTATAGAGTGGATTTCTGATTAGTTTAAAGTGATCTTCATTGAAAAGAACAGTGCTTTTCTTTCAAAAATAAGGACATTTCAAAGTGACCCCAAACTTTTCAATGGTCTATCTATCTATCTATCTATCTATCTATCTATCTATCTATCTATCTACAGTGGGGCAAAAAAGTATTTAATCAGTCACCAATTGTGCAAGTTCTCCCACTTAAAAAGATGAGAGAGGCCTGTAATTTTCATCATAGGTACACTTCAACTATGAGAGATAGAATGGGGGGAAAGAATCCAGGAAATCACATTGTAGGATTTTTAATGAATTAATTGGTAAATTCCTCAGTAAAATAAGTATTTTTACAAGCAAGATTTCTGGCTCTCACAGACCTGTAACAACTTCTTTAAGAGGCTCCTCTGTTCTCCACTCGTTACCTGTATTAATGGCACCTGTTTGAACTCGTTATCAGTATAAAAGACACCTGTCCACAACCTCAAACAGTCACACTCCAAACTCCACTATGGCCAAGACCAAAGAGCTGTCAAAGGACACCAGAAACAAAATTGTAGACCTGCACCAGGCTGGGAAGACTGAATCTGCAATAGGTAAGCAGCTTGGTGTGAAGAAATCAACTGTGGGAGCAATTATTAGAAAATGGAAGACATACAAGACCACTGATAATCTCCCTCGAGCTGGGGCTCCATGCAAGATCTCACCCCATGGGGTCAAAATGATCACAAGAACGGTGAGCAAAAATCCCAGAACCACACGGGGGGACCTAGTGAATGACCTGCAGAGAGCTGGGACCAAAGTAACAAAGGCTACCATCAGTAACACACTACGCCGCCAGGGACTCAAATCCTGCAGTGCCAGACGTGTCCCCCTGCTTAAGCCAGTACATGTCCAGGCCCGTCTGAAGTTTGCTAGAGAGCATTTGGATGATCCAGAAGAGGATTGGGAGAATGTCATATGGTTAGATGAAACCAAAATAGAACTTTTTGGTAAAAACTCAACTTGTCGTGTTTGGAGGAGAAAGAATGCTGAGTTGCATCCAAAGAACACCATACCTACTGTGAAGCATGAGGGTGGAAACATCATGCTTTGGGGCTGTTTTTCTGCAAAGGGACCAGGACGACTGATCCGTGTAAGGGAAAGAATGAATGGGGCCATGTATCGTGAGATTGAGTGAAAACCTTCCATCAGCAAGGGCATTGAAGATGAAACGTGGCTGGGTCTTTTCAGCATGACAATGATCCCAAACACACCGCCCGGGCAACGAAGGAGTGGCTTCGTAAGAAGCATTTCAAGGTCCTGGAGTGGCCTAGCCAGTCTCCAGATCTCAACCCCATAGAAAATCTTTGGAGGGAGTTGAAAGTCCGTGTTGCCCAGCGACAGCCCCAAAACATCACTGCTCTAGAGGAGATCTGCATGGAGGAATGGGCCAAAATACCAGCAACAGTGTGTGAAAACCTTGTGAAGACTTACAGAAAACGTTTGACCTCTGTCATTGCCAACAAAGGGTATATAACAAAGTATTGAGATGAACTTTTGTTATTGACCAAATACTTATTTTCCACCATAATTTGCAAATAAATTCTTTAAAAATCAGACAGTGATTTTTCTGGATTTTTTTTTTCTCATTTTGTCTCTTATAGTTGAAGTGTACCTATGATGAAAATTACAGACCTCTCTCATCTTTTTAAGTGGGAGAACTTGCACAATTGGTGACTGACTATAAATACTTTTTTGCCCCACTGTATCCATCTATCACACAAATTCCATAGTTTAATCAACAAAACAAGGTGATTAATGAACGTACATGCTTGCTGTCGTCATTGCAGGGCCAAAGTGAAAGATAAGATTCAGCTGATCAACAACATGCTGGACAAAGTGAACGAGATGATCATCGGCGGCGGCATGGCCTTCACCTTCCTCAAGGTCCTCAAGAACATGGAGGTGAGGGATGCTAATGAAAAGTGGTCTTCAGATGTACAGTATATCTAGAGGTGCCAATATCTGCGGTTGAGATTCACAGCTTTTACAGGAGCAACAATCGGACAAAAGCCAAATAAAGAATGGCGAGGTTATCAAAGAAAAGACAGATGAAGGAATGTAACGAGACGCGTTTACTTCTGGTTAGAAGGTACTTTGGCTTCATAGTAACCTTATCTTGGTGAACTTGGATCTGTGAATTCTCAAACCTGTCTTGTGAACCAGTAGAACCGAAAATGGTTGAGTTGTGGTCTCCGCCCTCTAATTTAATCTTCGTTAAATTTTTAGTCCCCCCCCCACCCCACCCCCCACCTGCTAGAATGTTAGCACTTCTGGTATCGGTGTCCTCGCTTTGCATTTTCTCCTGCCCCGCCCCCACACTAAAGCCAGTATCTCACTGGGCTGCGACAGCTTGTGACAAATTGCAAACGTCCTTCGCGAGAGAGTTTCAAAAGTGTCTTGAAACCTTTGCGGGGCTTCTCAATTTCCTCGCACGAGTCGCAAAGTGTCGCTCCTTCGTTGCTGAAATTTTGAACGTGTTCAAAAAATTAGTGCAACACAATTTCTCTCAAAATAGCCGCAAATGCGTCGCTGGTGTCGCAAAGCCGTCGCAAACCCTTCTCAAGTCGTTTTCCGTGAGGCTTCCTCTACTTCCCTGCCTGCCGAGGGAAAGCCGGGCTGCGACAGCCTGCGACTAGTTGGAGACACGACAATTGTGGTAAAATATCCGAATATCAATTCAGTGTGATTTCAAGTGAAAATTGTCGCTAATTCGCATATTTTATCGCAATTGTTGTGTCTCCAACTAGTCGCGGGCTGTCGTAGCCCAGTGAGATACTACCCTAACCTGGTACTGATACAATTCTAACTCCTTGTTCATGTGCAAATATTGCGGCAGATTGGCACTTCCCTGTTTGACGAGGAAGGATCCAAAATCGTCAAGGACCTGATGGCGAAAGCTGAGAAGAATGGAGTCAAGATCACACTTCCTGTCGACTTTGTAACTGCAGACAAGTTTGATGAGGGAGCCACAACAGGAACAGCTGCAGTGGCTGATGGCATTCCAGCAGGTTGGATGGTAAGTTATTGACCGTAGAGCCAATTAGCTCCAGTCTTTTTTTTTTTAAATCATGGATGAATAGTAATTTTAATTAGTGTTACATTTTAAGCTAAATTTCTTTGTCCTATTAAGGGTCTGGACTGTGGGCCTGAGAGCTCCAAGCTGTTTGCTGAGGCTGTGAGCAGAGCTAAGCAGATTGTTTGGAACGGACCTGTTGGTGTGTTTGAGTGGGATAACTTCGCCAAGGGAACCAAGAACCTGATGGACAAAGTTGTGGAGGTGACCAAAAGTGGCTGCATCACCATCATCGGTAAGTAGTGTCTAATGAATAATGACAGTAATCAAAGTAAAAGAGCGGGAGCGGCAAAATCTTTAAAGTAACCACGTAAGAGTGAGGGCAGAGATGCCAATCACTACGATCCGTGCGTAGTCACTATGTTTTTGACAGTAGCACTACGAGGCTACGACCGTCTATTCAGTTTATATGGGATTCATACGATTTTAGCATGGATGCGGTTCGAAACGCGTGAATCTATAAGGGTTCACGATATTTTGCTGGTGTTCGGTACATTTGAGGCCAATTATCGCTTGATAATTCAATATTTTGACTGTATTTATGGTCAAAGTTTGCTTCGATGGGCGCCGCCATCTTTGACAAGCGTTCTGCACATGCGCGAATTAATTATCGATGCCGCGATGGAATGTCGAGCAGCCCATGCCACTAGGTATTGAGGGGCTGTCGGGGTGTTGTAACCTCACAAACTATCGCTCAAAACATGAAATCAGGGTCGTCATCCACCCAAAACACCATGTTCCGAATATGCAATGAACATTTCACGATATATTCACAAAAAGAAACGAAACACTGTTGGAACTGAAACGGTCATCTTCTGAAGTAAATCAATCCGACCTGAATAAGTACTCTGACTTGATTTTGATGAGATTAAAAGTGAAAGGAAGTTGATAAAAATTAAAAGTAATCAAAGTGACTTGACATTTAATCATGGGAATAAAAAGGAAATAGACATGTTCCAGTATAACTATTTGAGTATGGCTAATTGAGTGTTCCAGCATATTCTCTATAAATATTGATGGCATGTAATCTGCATTTGTTTCGTAAACTATTTGTGTATTTGCTAATTGAGTGTTCCAGTATGTTCTCTGTAAATATTGATGGTATGTAATCTGCATTTGTGTAGTAAAGTTAAGAAAATAATAATATTCACTGTTTGAAAGTTGATTGTATACAAATTACCAGAGAAGTCTTTACTTTGTGTGAATGTGGTGAGTTATGAGTATCACTCATGAGAAAATCATGAGTGATTGTGGTTTGGTTTTATTTTTCAGATAACTGAAAAAAAACAAATCAACAATTTTCTCCCCCCAAAACCAACATGTCCCAGTTCGTTTTAGTCACCTGTATTCACTCAGAATGGCCCTAAAAAAGCACCAATTTCCAAAATTTTCTCGGGGGGCTTACAGTGCCCCCCGAACCCCCAGCTGGATTGGACTCACTACGCACCCTGCGGACGCTCCACTCGTATGCATGTCACTACACATTGATTTCACAAAAGGTTGGCATCTCTGTGAGGGTGGCAAAGGAGTACCAGTGAGTGTGGTCCATTAAAGTGATGCTGCCTTCGTGCTCTCTATTAAACGCCAAAGTATCTTAAATCTAGATCTCAGAATGAGAACGTCTTTAACAGCACACTGCAGCAACCAATATAAATGGGACGAAATGAAGTCTTCCATGACGCCCGGTTGATTAAAAACTGATAACCTACTCATTTTGCTATCAACAGGTACTCAGACCTGTTTACTCCTACGATTTGTCCGTAGTTCCTACGATTTTTTAAAAAAAAAAATACGGACTACGAGTTCTTGTCCAAAAACTACAATTTATGGCTGAAATGTTTCATCAGGCTTTCGTCTAAACGGGGGAACAGGGGCGCTGCGCCCTCTTACTCTCGGCGTGCGGCCCCTTACCGACTCCGTGAAAACATCCCAGCAACACTACATGACAATGTGTCTGATCATCAAATACGTTAATTGCTCCAAAAATATTCCAATCATAGTAGATACACCGCCAGACGGTGCAAAAACAATCCGAATTGGCGTTTTCCAGACTGAGGCGCTAGGTTGTTTACTTGTCGCGGCTGCTCTCGCGAGATTTGACATGGGTTACATACAAGGTCAGCTGACTTGTAAAGCGAGATTTCTCGAGACTGAATGACCTTTCACCCACCGGCGCGGGAGCTTTTGACAGAAGTAGTTTTGTTTTTGTTGACACTTGGGCATTTAAAGATGTCATCCTGCGGCACGAAGCGGAAGAAAGCCAAAGACTGTCTGGGGCAGAAGAAGATTACTTCTTTCTTTTTTCAATGTTGACAGACAATTTGTTACAATTTCCCTCTCAGATAGATAGCCTCAGAATGTTCCATTGGAGCATTTTTCAAAGGCTTTGCACAGCGGAGGGGGGGACAACCGGCACCATCCCCCCCCCCGCTTCACTCCCTCGCCATGGTGAGCGCCCTCATACTAAATTTTTCTAGAAAAAACCCTGTTCATGACTTACTTTATAATCATATTTATTGTGGGAATCAAACATCGATCGTATAGTCATGGGCGCGGCCATGTTTAATCACGTTTAAGCCACGTTTACCGTACGTTGCATTGAATGCCATAATTGAGTTGCCATAAATGCATGTTCAGTTATTAACCAATGTCAAACTTTGTTAACTTGAAATTAAACTTTTTTGATGTTGACACTTTTTTTTCTTGTTTTGTCAAGTTGCCAGGTATCAATGACTTGTGATTTGTTAGTAAAGAGTGTGAGATCAGCTGCCAATCAAGTATTAAGTAGCCTATTAGAGCACAGTATGGTCTCTGAAATATTTTTTCTTATTGTAGCATCCTAAATAAGTATTACTGCTAGTCTTCTGGTTATTTCAGAGATACTGAAATAATGAAATGTATGAGGAGTCAACAAGTAGACCTTAGAGTCTAGGCTTGGTAATATGAGGATTATGGAGCAGATCTAGAATCTTACATGGGTTTGCTTTTTGGTTCTCACAGGTGCTTAACTTGACAGAAAAAATAAGACCAGTGCTAGATTTTAATTTTTAAAATTTTGTTCATGTAATCTAGGGTTGGGCGGTATTACGGTAAGAAGGTATCCCGAGGTATCCAAAAGTACCAACGGTATCGGTGTCATTACCGTCATTTTAAAAAAATGTATAATATCTAAATAAATATGGAGTACATGAGGTCATAATATAAATAATAAATTGATCATCCCGAATAACTGTGTGATCGTATTTTCACTAATTCTGTCAATTTCCTAAAGAAGTTCTCATCGCGTGCAGGGTTGTTTATGTCGTTACCATGGCAACCCTGTGTGACATTTGGAGTCTGACAGAAAGCTTCGCAAGAGACTGAGACCGGGGGTGTCATGGCTCAGATGGCTAAGGCACCGTACCATAAATCCGGGGACCCGGGTTCGATTCCGACCCGAGGTTATTTCCCGATCCCGTCTCTCTCTCTCTCTCCCCCCCCCCCCCCCCCCTCGCTCATTTCCTGTCTCTCTATACTGTCCTATCTAAAAAAAAAAAAAAAGAGACTGAGACCGCGGTTGAAAGATGGCAAGTCAAGATAATGAGTTAGTGGCAAAAAAAATACAACATCGGCAGTGTGGCAGTATTTTGGTTTCAAACCAAACGAAAAATCTAATATGTCCCCTAAGGCACACCATAGCCTGGGGTACTCCACTTCCACGAGATCTCTCCAATGAGTTGTGTTTTGAGTAGGTTACATGAGTAACAACAAGGTAAAATAATATAACGTATGACATTTGGGATGTGGGTAATAAACATTTGAAATGTCATCCACTGAAGAAACGGAAGAAAACATCGTAGCGTAAACCGTTCGGTTTCTGGTGGGAATTAGCAATGCGCTTGCTATCTTTGTTGGGTGTGTTAAACCGTATGGATTTAAGTGGAATAATTGTAAGGAGTTATGTGATCAAGACAACGTTTTAAGCAAGGTAAGGCCATTTGATTATTAATTTCCCCGCCATGGCATGACGTGGGCCCATATGATTTTGCCTTGTGCAGCTATCACGCATTTGAATTAGGTTCGCCTCATTTGCGCTGAAGAATATGGTTTATCGCGCAGTCTAAACGGACTTGGGTGTTGGTTGATTCTTTTTCTTTTTTTTATTTCCCATGCTTGAAAGGGTATGATCCTGCTCATCGTGTACTTTTTTTTGATGGAGTAGGTGAAATAGTGCTGCAAATGGCGTTTCAACGCAGACATGTGTAAACGACAGTTGAATGCTATTTTCAAGATGAAGGAAGAGTTGCGTGATGATTTGAAATATCTCTTAATCCATTCATCAATGCACAAAATTCGCTTTGCTGCTTAATCCATACCACAATGCACACAATTCGCTATGCTGCTTTTAAATAGTACATTTGAGGCATAGGCGCACGTTACACAGTAGGCCGAAACAAAATATTTTTTTCTCGGTAATACCGTATACCCCGGGAAAACACAGACAGTTTAAAGGTATCAAAATTTGGATACCGCCCAACCCTAATGTAATCTATCACTTTCAACTTGAATGAGTACGATTATCTAATAGGCTGCTTTCTACTTTTTGTCTTCGATACAATACATAGATTGGACCCCAGTAAAATTCCTACTGACAGCTTACCAAAACTACTGACAAGATACTGCAAGACTACTGACAGGGCAAATTTGGGGTAAACAGGTCTGGGTACTGAAAAACATGAACCCATAACGAGTTTAAACTGCCGTTTCGGCCTGGATGATAAAACGATAGCAAAATGTATTGTCGATAAATACTTGATCAATATCAATTGGAAAAATTGTTTGATAGTTTTTTTACTTTAATGAATTAAATGCAAACTGCCAGAAAAGCACGACGAATACGCAAAATGTGGGTGCATGAACAAACCCCAAGCCTGCTTCCTCCCTGACGCATAACCAGCCCATCATATCGCTTCATAATCGAACGTGTATGCAGACACTCATTTAACAAGTAACTTGCATGTTATTGATCAGTGACACACAGGCTTAAAAAAAAAAAAAACTGACTTTTTTTTCCATTTGTAATTTAACTTAGTCTTGAAAAGAAGCAGAGTTTGCTTTTAAAAATGGCTTATTAATAATTTTAGTGAACAAATTTAGTCCTTGGTAGGACTTTAAACTGCAACTGGTGGTGAGTCTCCGGTCCAGGAGGAATTGAGTATTGGGGGGGAAAGTGAAGTTACCCCTTAATCACCATCGCTCCCAGGTCCGCTCTGACCCAGAGTGGTAGCACCTACCTGGGTTCCAGCTATGGGTTAAATAGTACATCACCAATAAGGCGCTGGCAGCAGGGTGCTTTTCAGTGCAGTGTGGCACATGAACCCAATCATCTGATGGCCAATGGATGGCATCACTCAGCAAGTCAGTTGTCTCTACGGGGCAGCTTCCATACCTGTCAGGTCTGTCACTTTTGTGCCCCACTTGGCATCAGGTCTGGAGGTCCAGAGGGTCAACACGATGAGGACATGGCATGGTTTGTCTTACCTTGCTGTGTAAGGTGCTTTGTTTGGAGAGGAGAATGGTATGCGGAGGCTCACGGGGCCGGACATTCCATGGCAGCTTAGCTGGGCCATTCGTCTGTCACTCTAGTGCGGGCCTCGCAGCATTTCTGCGCATCCTAGTGAAGCAGTCGTCATTGCTAGCAATGGATAGCTATCGACGACGAGAGTGGGACAAAACTAGAATATGCATGGACAATTAAGGTCCTCTTAATCATCAGTTAAATAGGCGAGGAGGAAAAAAGTGCTATTAGGAAGCTGCTGACTGTCATGGTAAGACGTCTACAGCGTGAAAGCTCTCTGTTCATGTGGTTGGCTATTTGGCCAACGACCCGTTTCCTTTTAGTGACACAGTACATTTAAGTTCATGATTATTTACTGAAGTGTGTTTAGAAGAAACCTTTGTCACATGCACAGTGAGTTCCATCCTCTGTAGCGAACCCAGAGCAGTGGGCAGCCACGCTACAGCGCCCGGGGAGCAGTTAGGAGTTTGGTACCTTGCTCAAGGGCACTTCAGCCCAAGGCTGCCCCATGTTAACTGAACTGCATGTCTTTGGACTGTAGGGGAAACTGGAGGAAACCCACGCAGACATGGGGAGAACATGCAAACTCCACACAAAGGCCCCCATCAGCCACTGGGCTCGAACCCAGAACCCTCTTGCTGTGAGGCGACCGTGCTAACCACTACGCCACCGTGCCGTCCCGTTTACATTTCTCTTGGCAATTATTAAAACGTGTCATTTTTAAACTGATCAATATTGATTGAAATGAGAAATTTTATCATGACGATAATGTTCAGCAATATCGCCCGGCCCTTCACTCATTTTATGTGACAACCCTCATCCTTTAACCACTAGGTGGCACCAGACTCATTCTGGTTACTGTGTCATCGAAAGGTTTAAATATTTTCAAGCACTTGTAGCTTTGGCAGTATGTACAGTATGTCTTTTTAATGAGTAGCCTGCTTTTACCTCCATCCTAACATTTACATTTCATCGTTCCATGCTGCTGTGTGACATTTAATGAATGTGTCCGTCAGGTGGTGGAGACACAGCGACCTGCTGTGCCAAGTGGGACACGGAGGACAAAGTGAGCCATGTGAGTACAGGAGGTGGAGCGAGTCTGGAACTGCTGGAGGGTGAGTATTTCTTCTCCTTCACTTCCTGGTTTGAATATCACTTTTGGACTTTTGTTTTGTTTTTTTAAGTGCTATTGTTCTCATCTCTTAACCTGTTCTAACACTGGAATTTCACCAAAAGATATTATATTTAACTATTTTATACAGCTTAAAACGCTTTTGTTTTTAAATTCTGTGGTTCCGGTTCACTCAGTAAGACATCACGTTACATTCTGGGTGAATAGTTTTAAATATTCATTGCTAACCTGTACTAATATTTGCTTTGTATCATTGACAGGAAAAGTGCTACCTGGTGTAGATGCTCTCAGCAGCATTTAAACATCTGGCACATCATTCACCAGAGCTGTGAACCTGTATCCTGAAGAGTCTCTCGCTACACACTTGTTCATTTCTATCAGTTTACAGAGCCACAAATGTCCCGTCTCTATTCAACCAACAGTAAACATTTACTGTACTCTGCTTTAGTAACTCTGCTAATTTTTTTTTTTTTTCCCTGCTCCTGTTTACTCCATTGCTAACGTAAGGCCTCAGCTATGCAGTTAGCACACCGTGTCCTTCTGATCAGTTTTCCGCTAAGGAATGCGTGATGCTCCGGCTTTACTTTCAGTATCGGGTCATTGGTCTCGCCTGCTGAAGTGTTAGTGTGTTCGTGTTCTCTTTATATCACCCCTAACTGTATTCAGCATACAAAGATGAAAACGTGGTGTGTGTTGTAACCATAGAGATCTTATTAGGCACCCCTTAAACGATGTTAAGACTGTATGTGAAACTGTAGACACTGTTGCACTTCTCATCCTGGCCCTAGGGCTTGTAAAATAAATGGGCTGCTCAGAAGATATGTGCGGTCTTTAATGGACTATAAATAAAAGTTTTAAAAAGTTCTTGGATTTCTCTGCATCCTTTGTGCATCCGTGGATGATATTTTCATTGTAAAATCAAATTATTACATTTGTCTGTAACCAAAGCAGCCTAATCATCTCATCTCATTATCTCTAGCCGCTTTATCCTTCTACAGGGTCGCAGGCAAGCTGGAGCCTATCCCAGCTGACTACGGGCGAAAGGCGGGGTACACCCTGGACAAGTCGCCAGGTCATCACAGGGCTGACACATAGACACAGACAACCATTCACACTCACATTCACACCTACGCTCAATTTAGAGTCACCAGTTAACCTAACCTGCATGTCTTTGGACTGTGGGGGAAACCGGAGCACCCGGAGGAAACCCACGCGGACACGGGGAGAACATGCAAACTCCGCACAGAAAGGCCCTCGCCGGCCACGGGGCTCGAACCTGGACCTTCTTGCTGTGAGGCGACAGCGCTAACCACTACACCACCGTGCCGCCCCCAGCCTAATAATAAAAACCCAAAATATATTCATCCCAAACCATGTACTGTACACTGCTATATATTGTCAGTATTAATATTAAAAACTTTTTTTTGTTTTTTCACCAATAATCAGTTGAACTGAATTAAAGTATCTCAATATAAATGCACATTTTTCCTTAAAGTCTTGATCACTGTGAAGACCAAGGAGCTGTCAAAACAAGTCCAGTACATAAGTTCTGGAAAATTATCAGTCAGGGTTTGGTTATAAAGAAATATCCCAAACTTTGAGCATCCTGTGGATTACCAATATTAAAAATAATAATATGGCACCTGTGAATTGTGAAAGCTTCGAGGAAGCCATCCACCAAAAATAGTGACCTGAGTAAGCAACCAAAAAGCCAAGAGGTACTACAACTACCACCACCATGCTTTACTGATTGGGTGGAGTTCTCCGGTACTGAGTGATGTTTTAGTTCCAACTAAGTGTAATGTTTTGTGTCAATGCTAAAATTTCTTCAGAGTTACTCTTGGCCTCTTGGTTGCTTCTCTGACGAATCCCTTCTTTACTTGTTTCCTAACTATGAAACGAGTAGATGAACCTACGTACGTTCGCCCAGTGAAGGAAGTACTTTATGCATTTAAGCAGTGGCGTGCACAGATAGACACGAGGTGGTGCTCAAGCACCTGCCCCTCTGCCCTCTGTCCAAAAAAGTGCCCTTTTGAATTTTTTTTTTTTTTTTTTTTTTTTTTTACAGTTTACTGAGGCCAATGTCGACATGATCTTTTAGAAAAGCCGCGGCATTAAAAGCATGTGTGAAAATAATGTCCCGATGTGTGCCCCCTCCGCACACACACCGGACCTCTGTCTCTCTTGCTCTGTCACGTGAACAAGCGTGCAGTGCATTCAATGTGAGGTTGCAGCAGCATAGCGTCCTGGAAGCCACGGCCTTGTCGTAGCGCAGACAACACATCGGGCAGTCAGTCAGCTCTTCCCCTGCCCTACCAGCCAGGTAACACATGACTCGAGTGAAAATGTATTGTTTGCCCTCTAAGCCCAAGCTGTAATTATTTTGTCGTGAAGTAGCCCGTCGCATACAGAAACAACTGCACATAAGTATTATATTTTTTGCTAGACCATTTTCAGATTTAGGAAAACAAAAATTTCTTTTTTCTATTTTGTTCAACTAGAGATTCCTGGCAAAGTCAAAAAGCCTTGATGTACCGTAATAAATTAACATTAAGTGGTTGTTTTACACCTTTAAAAACTAAAACGGGTCAGTGGCGACCCGAACACAAGAGGAGGGTTAAATCTCAGACTTTTATAATAAGGTGTTCCACATGCACAAAAAAGTGCCCTTTTTTTCCCCCCAGAGCACTTGCCCCCCAAAATGTCTGTGCACGCCACTGCATTTAAGAAAGAACTTGATTCATCTTGAAGGAAATTTGCAGAAGCAAAATGACCACCAACTCAATTTATACATTTCTGATCCAAATGCTTTGTGTAGTTTTCCGTGGCTGATGGGTACAAACGTCTCACCAGAAACGCTGAATAAGAACATTTTAGGAGGTTGTGTCAAGAAATGGGAGATGTTTTGAGTTTTTAATGGGTACAGATTTAGGCATGTTTGTGTAAAAACACTACTAGCTAGTTGTAAGTAAATAATTTTGACAGTATTTTACTACACAGACATTTCCTTTGGGCTTTTAACTTGAATCCTGGCTTTTACAACAAACATGAAACTATAAGACATGATTGTTTTTAAAGAAAAAAGAAGGGACCATGAGGGAGGATGAAGAATATTGGCTTTCCTGATTATGCACAGAAGTGTGTGTGTAGCTTCTCTTTCTGCCATTTTCTCATTGAAAAGGCCCAGCAGAGGTTGTACTTTCTGCGCCAGCTCAGGAAGCTCAACCTGCCTAAGGAGCTGCTGACACAATTCTACTCTGCCATCATTCAGTCTGTTCTTGCTCTTCCATCACTGTTTGGTTTGGATCGGTCACCAAACAGGAGAAGAACAGACTGCAACGGACAATAAGGACTGCAGAGAAAATTATTGGTGTCAATCTGCCCTCCATCCAAGACCTGTACCTGTCCAGAGTCAGGAAACGGGCAGGTAACATCTCTGCGGACCCATCACACCCTGGTCACAATCTGTTTAATCTTCTCCCCTCAGGGAGGCGATATAGATCACTGTATGCTAAAACAACCAGACACAAGAATAGTTTCTTCCCTCAGGCTGTCTCTGTGATGAACAGCTAAAATCCACATTCATACATCAGTAATATCACTTGCAAAATATCTGCACACTTATACTGTCATTCTGTGCTCACTGTGACTTATATGTGTATATATGTATGTGTGTGTATATATATATATATATTATTTTTTTTTTAATATATATATTTCTTTACTTATTTAAATTTACTATTCATCTTTGCACTATGCACCATATTGCACCAAAAGGGAAATCCTTTCTGTGATGAACAGCTAAAATCCAGATTCATATATCAGTAATATCACTTGCAAAATATCTGAACACTTATACCATCATTCTGTGCACACTGTATACTTTATATTTAACTATTCCATACTTGACTTACCTGGATTACTTTGCACTATGCACCTATTTTTGTTGTTGTTGTTTGCTTGTTTTGTTTTTACGCTTTTTTATCTGTTTTTGTACTATGAGAGCTAAGTGAACCGGAGTCAAATTCCTCGTGTGTGTCCACACACCTGGCAATAAAAGTGTTTCTATTCTATTCTATTCTATTCTAAACTGAGTGAGAAATTGTACTGTTTTTGTTTGTTTTTGCATTCTGTGTTTGAACACACGGGGGCGCTCGAGTGCTGTAACATTATGTTGAATCACAGCAGGTTGCCAGATCTCTAAAACAAAAATCCTGACCAATACCTAAATGCAAAATATACCCATTACAAGCCACATCTTCAACTTTTTGACAGAAAAGTCAGTATCAGTGTCCGGTGAGTTGTTATACTCAACTGTAATGTTACGCCGTTGATCCTGCCTGATCCATCCTGATGCCCTATGTCTGGTTGGAGTATCATCATATCGCTTCTGTGGAGGCCGGTCCTATATGGACAGTTGAAAGTCACACTTGGAAGATGCTCTGGACTCTTACAGTAATGCTTTTATGGCTGAGGACTACAGTTGTCATGAACAGTTTTGCACTCAAGTTTCCATCAATGAAGAGTTACAGTGGTGCTTGAAAGTTTGTGAACCCTGTAGAATTTTCTATATTTCTGCATAAATATGACCTAAAACATCATCAGGTTTTCACACAAGTCCTAAAAGTAGATAAAGAGAACCCAGTTAAACACATGAGACAAAAATATTATACTTGGTCATTTATTTATTGAGGAAAATGATCCGATATTACATATCTGTGAGTGGCAAAAGTATATGAACCTTTGCTTTCAGTATCTGGTGTGACCCCCTTGTGCAGCAATAACTGCAGCTAAACGTTTCTGGTAACTGTTGATCAGTCCTGCACACCGGCTTGGAGGAATTTTAGCCCGTTCCTCCGTACAGAGCAGCTTCAACTCTGGGACGTTGGTGGGTTTCCTCACATGAACTGCTCGCTTCAGGTCCTTCCACAACATTTCCATTGGATTAAGGTCAGGACTTTGACTTGGCCATTCCAAAACATTAACTTTATTCTTCTTTAACCGTTCTTTGGTAGAACGACTTGTGTGCTTAGGGTCATTGTCTTGCTGCATGACCCACCTTCTCTTGAGATTCAGTTCATGGACAGATGTCCTGACATTTTTCCTTTAGAATTCACTGGTATAATTCAGAATTCATTGTTCCATCAGTGATGGCAAGCCGTCCTGGCCCAGATGCAGCAAAACAGGCCCAAACCATGATACTGCCACCACCATGTTTCACAGATGGGATAAGGTTCTTATGCTGGAATGCAGTGTTTTCCTTTCTCCAAACATAACGCTTCTCATTTAAACCAAAAGGTTCTATTTTGGTCTCATCCGTCCACAAAACATTTTTCCAATAGCCTTCTGGCTTGTCCATGTGATCTTTAGCAAACTGCAGACAAGCAGCAATGTTCTTTTTGGAGAGCAGTGGCTTTCTCCTTGCAACCCTGCCATGTACACCATTGTTGTTCAGTGTTCTCCTGATAGTGGACTCATGAACATTAACATTAGCTGATGTGAGAGAGGCCTTCAGTTGCTTCGAAGTTACCCTGGGGTCCTTTGTGACCTCGCCGACTATTACACACCTTGCTCTTGGAGTGATCTTTGTTGGTCAACCACTCCTGGGGAGGGTAACAATGGTCTTAAATTTCCTCCATTTGTACACAATCTGTCTGACTGTGGATTGGTGGAGTCCAAACTCTTTAGAGATGGTTTTGTAACCTTTTCCAGTCTGATGAGCATCAACAACACTTTTCCTGAGGTCCTCAGAAATCTCCTTTTTTCGTGCCACGATACACTTCCACAAACATGTGTTGTGAAGATCAGACTTTGATAGATCTCTGTTCTTTAAATAAAACAGGGTGCCCACTCACACCTGATTGTCATCCCATTGACTGAAAACACCTGACTCTAATTTCACCTTCAAATTAACTGCTAATCCTAGAGGTTCACATACTTTTGCCACTCACAGATATGTAATATTGGATCATTTTCCTCAATAAATAAATGACCAAGTATAATGTCTTTGTGGGGCGGCATGGTGGTGTAGTGGTTAGCGCTGTCGCCTCACAGCAAGAAGGTCCGGGTTCGAGCCCCGTGGCCGGCGAGGGCCTTTCTGTGTGGAGTTTGCATGTTCTCCCCGTGTCCGCGTGGGTTTCCTCTGGGTGCTCTGGTTTCCCCCACAGTCCAAAGACATGCAGGTTAGGTTAACTGGTGACTCTAAATTGACCGTAGGTGTGAATGTGAGTGTGAATGGTTGTCTGTGTCTATGTGTCGGCCTTGTGATGACCTGGCGACTTGTCCAGGGTGTACCCCGCCTTTCGCCCGTAGTCAGCTGGGATAGGCTCCAGCTTGCCTGTGACCCTGTAGAACAGGATAAAGCGGCTACAGATAATGAGATGAGATAATATTTTTGTCTCATTTGTTTAACTGTGTTCTCTTTATCTACTTTTAAGACTTGTGTGAAAATCTGATGATGTTTTAGGTCATATTTATGCAGAAATATAGAAAATTCTAAAGGGTTCACAAACTTTCAAGCACCACTGTATAACATCAATGAAACTGACTTCATGTTAAAACTGTTAATGTTATAGTCAGGCTGTCTGTTGCTGCCCAAATGAGGATGGGTTCCCTTTTGAGTCTGGTGCCTCTCGAGGTTTCTTCCTCATGTCGTCTGAGGGAGTTTTTCCTTGCCACCGTCACTACAGGCGTGTTCATTGGGGATAGATTAGGGACAAAATTAGCTCATGTTTTAAGTCATTCAAATTCTGCAAAGCTGCGTTGCGACAATGTCTATTGTTAAAAGCGCTATACAAATAAACTTGACGCTGTAAATAAAGTACGCTCGCATTTGGATGGCATCGTGAGGCCCTACATAGCATTGCTTCACAACTCCAGGGTCCCTGGTTCGATCCTGAGCTCAGGTTTCTGTCTGCATGGAGTTTCTGTACATGTCCTCCTCGCATGTATGTGGATTTTCTCTGGGTTCTCTGGTTTCCTCTCATTAATCCTATAAAACCTGCAGGTGGATTGGATACTCTAAATTACCTCGAGGTGTAAATAATGTTGGGATCAGACGACACCAATTCAGTCCGATTTTGTCACGGCTGACAAACTTCCAGCATCGGACACAAATATGAACATCAGGAACGACAAAAAAATCTTTTGTATTTTCTCACTTAGTTTGAAAACCCCTTCACTGATAGCCATAATTGACAAATTCTCGACCCACCTCCCTGACGATACCCAAGGACGTGAACGATGATTGGTAAGGGTCAATCTTGTTGTATTAGCAGTCTCCTGACGAAGAAACGGCAAGAATTTATGGCACTATGATTGTCTGTCTAAAATTCTGCCAAGTTGTGCAGAATGTCAAGCAACTCTCCCATGAATTAGCCTCACTGGTAAATTTATGACGCATTAGCTTCACAGTCAACAAACATAGCCTACATAGGCTAATAGAGCTAAAATGTCATTAGACATTCACCAGAAAGCATGATGACTTTCCATAAAGGTGTAATCTCATCTCATTATCTCTAACCGCTTTATCCTTCTACAGGGTCGCAGGCAAGCTGGAGCCTATCCCAGCTGACTACGGGCGAAAGGCGGGGTACACCCTGGACAAGTCGCCAGGTCATCACAGGGCTGACACATAGACACAGACAACCATTCACACTCACATTCACACCTACGCTCAATTTAGAGTCACCAGTTAACCTAACCTGCATGTCTTTGGACTGTGGGGGAAACCGGAGCACCCGGAGGAAACCCACGCGGACACGGGGAGAACATGCAAACTCCGCACAGAAAGGCCCTCGCCGGCCACGGGGCTCGAACCCGGACCTTCTTGCTGTGAGGCGACAGCGCTAACCACTACACCACCGTGCCACCCACAAAGGTGTAATCTTGAAATAATTTCCTGAATGATGATTTCTCAGAGCAAAAACTGTAGCATTCACAGCAACAGGTTAAAACACACACACACGTTAATTCTCATCTAGTCATTACTTATTACGTTTTTAAAGATTAACCATAATTTTTCTGTATTTCACCCCACCATTTTTTTTAACAAAACAGTGTTAAACGCACACATACCACAGTCCAAAAAGTGTCTTGTGTTACTATAGACATTGCCATTAATAAATTATAACCAGGAAACTGAGTAGACCTATTCCCTGACACACATTATTTATTCATGCTGTAATGCACAAAGCTAAAGGACAAATATAAGAGGTGATCACCTTGTGCGGCTGTGATGGCATGCTGAGAAGTTTAGTGGTGTGTTGGGTGGTTTTATGGTTGCGTGTAATGATTCTGGGGTCAGTTTGGTGAAAGATTTGGTACATTTCATTTACATGTGGCTTTGAATGTTTTCACACACACACACCGGCCACTTTATTAGGAACTTGTTGTTGATTCTAAGATCTCTGTTCTTGGCTGCCGGACTGGAACCCAATGTGTTCTTCTGTTTGCTGTTGCATGCTGGGATGCTTTTCTGCTCACCACGGTTGTAAAGAGTGATTATATGAGTTACTATATCTTCCTGGCAAGCAAAAAAAAAAAAAGAAGCTTGAACCACCTCAAATCTGGCTGTTTTCCTGGCTTCTCTTACCAACAAGGTGTTTATTTCCACCCACAGAACTGTCAAACTGTCACTCACTCGACGTTTTTTGTTTTTCGTACCATTCTGTGTAAACTCTAGAGTCTGTTATGTGTGAAAACCCCAGGAAAGAGATCAGCAGTTTCTGAAATACTCAAACCAAAAATACTCATCTGGCTCAAATCAACACCTATACCACAGTGAAAGAAAGTCATCCAAAAATTCAGATCACAATTTTTCCCAACATGAAGTGAACATTAACCGAAGCTGGTGATTTGTATCTGCGTGATTTGATGCATTGTGCTGCTGTCGAGGGATCGGCTGATTAGAGAACTGCATCAAACAACAGGTAGGTGGATGGATAGGTATTCGTAATAAAATGACCAGTGAGTGTATATGAGAAAAATCAACAGTATTGGCATTTCAAAAGTAGCTCAGAGGAAAACCATGAACTTGGCGACACCAAAGGTATTAGACTTGTCCAGCACTGGTGTTTTATTTTAGAGTTTCTGGGATGGAACTTTTGTAAATCACTGACTCACACTTGGGCTATTTTTATTTAATTGTATTATTAGTCATGTGAAGTATTAGTCACTGGGAATGTTTGTTAGTTTCTTAACACTGTATAAACTTAAGTGGGTTGGTTTTCTTCAATCATATGAATATACAGTGGTGCTTGAAAGTTTGTGAACCCTTTAGAATTTTCTATATTTCTGCATAAATATGACCTAAAACATCATCAGATTTTCACACAAGTCCTAAAAGTAGATAAAGAGAACCCAGTTAAACAAATGAGACAAAAATATTATACTTGGTCATTTATTTATTGAGGAAAATGATCCAATATTACATATCTGTGAGTGGCAAAAGTATGTGAATCTCTAGGATTAGCAGTTAATTTGAAGGTGAAATTAGAGTCAGGTGTTTTCAATTAATGGGATGACAATCAGGTGTGAGTGGGCACCCTGTTTTATTTAAAGAACAGGGATCTATCAAAGTCTGATCTTCACAACACATGTTTGTGGAAGTGCATCATGGCACGAACAAAGGAGATTTCTGAGGACCTCAGGAAAAGCGTTGTTGATGCTCATCAGGCTGGAAAAAGTTACAAAACCATCTCTAAAGAGTTTGGACTCCACCAATCCACAGTCAGACAGATTGTGTACAAATGGAGGAAATTCAAGACCATTGTTCCCCTCCCCAGGAGTGGTCGACCAACAAAGATCACTCCAAGAGCAAGGCGTGTAATAGTCGGTGAAGTCACAAAGGACCCCAGGGTAACTTCTAAGCAACTGAAGGCCTCTGTTAAATATAATGTCATCATAGTATTAATCTATTTAAATACATACTGATACTGATATTAAACCTTTGACTGCTAGACTTAGAGAGACGATTCTCCCCTTTTTAAGTTAAGATTACTGATGATACAATATCGATCAAGAACATTTCACACGTTAATACTGACTGCATTAATCTCATCGCTTCTTAACAATTGGATTATTTCTGATATTACAGTTATACACTGTGCTCAATATTTATCTGTTCATTAATACAGCTTATTATTATTACATTCATTGCTGCATATTACATTTTTTTACATTGTGTTTATTTTTAAATCACGATAACACTGATTCTGAAACTCCAGAGACCCCCAGGAGTCCACAAAGCATCGTCAGAGCAGCTTGGGATATATTTATATTGAGATGGCACGATACTAATTTTTGAGTACTACTACTAAGACTACTAAGCTTTAAAATATTGTTTGCTTGTTAACTGAAGCTCTACTTCACAGTTAAACTCATCTCATCTCATTATCTGTAGCCGCTTTATCCTGTTCTACAGGGTTGCAGGCAAGCTGGAGCCTATCCCAGCTGACTACAGGCGAAAGGCGGGGTACACCCTGGACAAGTCGCCAGGTCATCACAGGGCTGACACATAGACACAGACAACCATTCACACTCACATTCACACCTACGCTCAATTTAGAGTCACCAGTTAACCTAACCTGCATGTCTTTGGACTGTGGGGGAAACTGGAGCACCCGGAGGAAACCCACGCGGACACGGGGAGAACATGCAAACTCCGCACAGAAAGGCCCTCGCCGGCCACGGGGCTCGAACCCGGACCTTCTTGCTGTGAGGCGACAGCGCTAACCACTACACCACCGTGCCGCCCCATTGTAAATATAGTAAAGGATAAATATAATGAAATCAGTCTCAGCAAAAGAAAAAAACAGTCATCTTTATACACAGCTTGACAAAAAAAAGTCACTATTTGGATTTAAATCAGCACAGTCAATGGATTGGTAACAATTCTTTTAACCTGGACTGATGCAGTGAGTAGATTCTCATTTCTTAAACAACCATGTTGGAAGACGTATCCTGTAGTTGTGGAAAAGATGTTATTGTGTTTCAGAAGGTCAAATTATTGGCCTGCATCAAGCAAAGAAAACAACTAAGAAGATTACTGAAATGACTGGAATTGGGTTAAGAACTTATTAAAACCTGGAAGGATAGTGATGAACCAGCAACTTCACAGAAGAAACATGGTTGGAAAAAATCTTGACTGACCATGATCAGAGATCACTGAAACACTTGGTGAAGTCGAATTGTTTCCACACACAATGTGACGAGAACTCACAGGATTAGGACTAAACAGCTGATGAGTCCAGATTCCTGAGAGATGGGCGTGTCTGGGTAAGAAGGAAAGCTCATGAAGCGATGTGCTTATCATGCATAGTGTCCACTGTACAAGCTTCTGGAGGCAGTGTGATGATCTGGGGTTGCTTCAGCTGGTCAGGTCGAGACTCAACACCGTTATGGGACAATAAGATGAAGTCAGCTGACGACCTGAGTGCACTGAATGACCAAGTTATCGTCACATCGATGGGTTTTTTTCTTCCCTGATGACACAGGAATAAAATTAGGGCTCAGATTGTGAGAGTGGTTCAGGAAGCATGAGGAATCATTTTCACACATGAATTAACTACGTACCACAAAGTCCTGACCTTAACCCCATTGAAAGTCTGTCGGGGAGACCTGGGACAAGTTTTCAGCTTTTGTAGCTTGGGTGAAATTCTTTGCAGGTCGTGTCACATTCATATTACATTAGAGAGTGTTTATTATAACCTCTTCCCACAACATTAGTTTCTCAGCTTGTCACATATCCTGGCCTTCAGGATTCACTTTTTCTCTCATTAATTTTTGAGACATTGAGGGGAGACATGGGGCATTATGTTGAGAGACATGGGACAAAAATAAAATCCCTAGCTTAATCCTACATGTTTAATTTTTATTATCAAAACTTGTTCCATATGAACTGTCTGAACACACAATGCTGGTACAGCGGTAGAAAAATGTCAGTTTACCCAAAACCTGACTCGACAAAACAGTTCCATTCTCAAGAAGGAATTAATTAAGCTTCATCCTCAAGCAGGGACACGCCTACATTTTTAACACACATTTTTAAACAATTTTATATTTGTAAACCACAAGAAAAAACCTGTAACATGATGAACTGTCCCAGCTCTCCCCATCTGGGCATTTAAAAAAAAATCCTGAAATGTTTTTCCCCAGAATTTAAGTTTAATAAATAATACTATATCTGGTCACTCGAGGCTACAGACTTTAATTCTGAACAAATCCCCAATTCACCAGTGTACATTACACCATAGAATGGAGGTGCAGGCGAAGTAGAAAATACTTTTAAGTTTTGGTTGATAAAATATTGAACTGTACAGACCTTACTGCAGTGTCCATCCTCATGGCTACAAAGGATGTAGGTTACTCTAAGGAGCAACATCAAACTTCTGATGGAATCTAAAACCTGATTGGTTGAAATTAATTTATGGGAATACAAACTGTCCCAGGCGGTACGGTGGTGTAGTGGTTAGCGCTGTTGCCTCACAGCAAGAAGGTCCGGGTTCGAGCCCCGTGGCCGGCGAGGGCCTTTCTGTGCGGAGTTTGCATGTTCTCCCCGTGTCCGCGTGGGTTTCCTCCGGGTGCTCCGGTTTCCCCCACAGTCCAAAGACATGCAGATTAGGTTAACTGGTGACTCTAAATTGAGCGTAGGTGTGAATGTGAGTGTGAATGGTTGTCTGTGTCTATGTGTCAGCCCTGTGATGACCTGGCGACTTGTCCAGGGTGTACCCCGCCTTTCGCCCGTAGTCAGCTGGGATAGGCTCCAGCTTGCCCGCGACCCTGTAGAACAGGATAAAGCGGCTAGAGATAATGAGATGAGATGAAAAATTAAATAAGGAATCTATTATAGGTTAGTCCTATTGTATAGGTACTAATCTAGGGTTAGATGATTGCACAATTTCTTATTACTTTTGGATTGGCCTGATCACCTTACAGGCATTTAGCAGACACTCTTATCAACAGACAACATACCCAGAGCAGTCTGGGGTTAGATGCCCTGCTCAAGGGTACTTCAGCCATTCCTGCTGGTCCAGGGAATCAAACCAGCAACCTTTTAGTCCCAAAGCTGCTTCTCTAAACATTAGGCCATAACTTCCCCCATATCTACCCATCCATCCATTATCTGTAGCTGCTTATCCTGTTCTACAGGGTCGCAGGCAAGCTGGAGCCTATCCCAGCTGACTACGGGTGAAAGGCGGGGTACACCCTGGACAAGTCGCCAGGTCATCACAGGGCTGACACATAGACACAGACAACCATTCACACTCACATTCACACCTACGGTCAATTTAGAGTCACCAGTTAACCTAACCTGCATGTCTTTGGACTGTGGGGGAAACCGGAGCACCCGGAGGAAACCCACGCGGACACGGGGAGAACATGCAAACTCCGCACAGAAAGGCCCTCGCCGGCCAACTTCCCCCATAATAATAATAATAATAATAATAATCCCACTGGTAAAGAATTTCCTCTTAAAACCCGTAACATTTTATTAGTCTTTGACCCACCAACATTTTTTTTTTAACCCTGATGAAGGCTTTATAATAACAACAGTAGCTTGCTAGAAAGTTTTCGGTGTGTATACTTTCATTTATAAACACAGATACACAGATCTATGCAATTATATATCTGTAGCTGTTAAGGAGTTTACACTTTCTCTGAAAAAAAAGAATAAGAAAAAAGAAACAATATACTGTAATTTGCTAAGGCTTTCCATGGTTTTATTTATTTGTTTATTAGTTTATTTATTGCTTTCGGCTTTACTAATTATTCTAATGGTTTTGTATTGTAATACTGTAATCTGTTTTAAAAAAAACACCCATTCTGATTGATGAAAAGCTCCCACACACACACACACACACACACACAAAAAAAAGCCTTTTGTCTTTTTTTAATCTTTCATGTTAGAGCGACGTTACAGACAGCCAATCAGAAATCAGCGGAATCCTATGTGGGCGTGTCCTGAAAAAACTTACTAGCAAAGGGGACCCGTGGGAGATGGGCGGGGCTTAGTATGGCAGCTCTGAGACTCGTTTTTGGTGGAGAGGAGGGAGAGGAGAGGAGAGGGGGCTGAGCTCATTCCCTTCTTCAAGAGTTAAAGTGAAACAAGACCCTGTGAATGTTTTAGTCCACTGAGAATGAGATGTGGATGAAAGTGCGCGGGTCGCTACAAGGAATCCTAGAACGCAACATTTTATCCGAGTGAAAGTTTTTGATGTTTTTGTAAGAAGAAAAAAAAAAAGCATCTCAAATTTTAGTCTTTTCTATGGGAGCTTTGACCCGGCGCCAGCTGAGACAGAGCAGAAACCTCAACCTGGTGCTCAGGAAGGCTGGAGGAAGGTAAACTGCACTCATACACAGTGGCTTCTTAGAGAATTCATTTAGATAGCATACTTTAAAAGAGTTTTAGAGCTTGGAAGATGATAAGACCTGGGAGTAGACTTGGATTCTCTTTAGAAAAACAAACAAACAAACAAACAAACAAACATAATGCAGAATACAGCATGCTTTTGGAATGTCAGAAGAAAAAGTCCAGCATGTCTGTGTTCCTCAAAGGGACATTGTATGGTTCAACAGATCACGAAGATCTCAAGCTGTCCAATACAATATAGAGTAGAGTAGCTCTTCCACTCATCACTCAGCTCCAGTAGCCTGTTTCAAACATCTGCAGTTTGGAATTATTATTCTGAATGAGTATCAAAATACCGGTACAAACCTATCAAAGAACCTTGTTCTTGTCTTGTTCTTTGATCCATCTCTGATTAAGAGACGTGGCTGATTTCCTGGTTGGTCTGAGAAAACGTGCATCAAGGTCAGTAGGTTTGACCCGAAGTACTCTTGCATTTTCAGAATGCTTCGATGACGAGATTTCCGTTCAGTAATTAACAGGTTTGCAGAAACAATCAGAGGAGCTATTGATGGATGTCACCACACTTTGTTGAGAAACTGTGTGTGTGTGTGTGTGTGTGCAGATAAGACAGATTGGCTCGCACCGTTATGCAGTGCAGGCCAGAAATGCAGTCATGTGTTATTGGAAATCAAAGCAAGAGATTAAGTTTTTTTTGAATTTCCGGAATGTCTGGAAAGCCTGAGCGCTTCTCATGAAGATTGTGTGGAAGAACAGGTCTAAAGTGGCGGCGCTGCTGCTGCTGCTGCTTTATGACTGTTTTATTGGGTGAAATTCATGGCTGTGCAGTTCCTCATTTTAACTGTAAGTAGGTTCTAGTGTTACAAGGAATGCTCAAAGCACAATCAGTGCAGTCTTCTCCTTCCTGTGTGTACTGGGGCTTTGTTTAGTGGTGGAGGCAGTCAATGTCCGCCAGAAAAGTACCTAGTGGCGTTGACTCAGAGTGCAAGAATGTCAGCTCTCTCTCTCTCTCTCTCTTTCTATCCATCCAGCTCTTTTTCCATCTCTCTCTCTCTGCCACCAATCTCCCTCCTCTTTCTTGCACGAGGCCAAAGTTCTGCCTGCTGACTCAGTCTAGAAATCACCCAAATGCTTCTTTTTTTTTTTTTCTTCTCCCCCTTCCCCAACTGAGCCTTCTGCGACTCCAATAGCCTGTACTCTGGACTCTCTATTGAAGATTTTACAATGAAGCTGTGTTCTATAGACGAGATTCAAAGCCACTTAAAAGTGTCTGAATGGGAATCTTTCTTTATAGACCTGTATGCCTACGAAGCCACATAATTCCAAACTATGCACTGCTCTGAATGGAATAATCCCAGGGATTAGTCCAAACGATGATCTCTCTGACTGTTGTGCTCACTTTGGCTTTACCTGCCATGCCATCACTTGCATACCTGTGATGTAAAACATTATCCTTGGGAAAGGGAAAGGTCTTCTAGAGCGCTCATATGCACTCGTTCTGTATTTTATAAACACCACGCAATCCAATGTGCACTCGGCTCAGCCTGTACCCGGTGCAGACAGACCTCTGGGGTGGAATGTGTCACCGTTTTCCAGACACAATCACAGGGATGAGTTTCAGCACCTTTCGTATTAATCACGTCCCAAGCAGGATGTATCATGATGCATGCTAGACTCTACAATTAAAGGTTGGTCTTAATGGTGATGTGGAGTTTAAAAAAAAAAAAAAAAAAAAAGGTAGCCCTGGACTCAGATTAAGCTTTGTCTGGAGATTCATCATCCTGGAATAAACCTGGCAGAAGATTTAGAGGTCTTTTGTTGATTCATTATGTGGTTGACAAGCTCAATCTTGTCACCGAGCATGCATACCTTTCCAATTATCATAGTGACCCAGCCAAAACAGGTTCAGTTGCTTCTAGGTTTGTTGGTTTTTAACTAGTTCTGTAGCAAGAATGCATCATCAGCAATGACTGGTGCAGATCTGTCCGACTCGACCATCACCGGTCATAAATTGTGCTTTCTTAGATAGTTTTGTTTTTTTGTTTAAGGACGACAGGGAAAAGGAACGAGAAGCTGGTGCATGGTTTTAGTGACAGAGACGAAGCAGCAATCTCATCTCTCCACCACATGCTTTCCATTAAAGCTTTGGATGAAGGAGTGGAAGGAGGGGGTTGAGAGGGGCTAAGAGGCAGATCGGGGAAAAGCGCTGTGTTTCCGAATACTTGGGTTTGTATCAGAGGCTTGCGGGGGGAGAAAACCACAATATAGAGACCTTGTTGGAGTTGGTGAAGGAAGGGGAGAAGAAATGGAGGGATTTTTTTTCTCTCTCTTTTTATGATTCATTCTAGATTTTCTTTCTTTCACAATGCCACAGGTTTACAAAGTTCCTCATATCATAAAGTTCCTGTGAGGCAGGTTTAGCCTGAACATGTTTGTCGATTGATTTTGATTTGATTTGTCTGTTTCTTTTCTATGATGCAGTCCATTTAGCAAACTTTCACATTCCAAAATAGTTGGTAGGGCCTTAGAAGTAAAACTAGAGCTGATCGCTGATGCATCATGCTGTCCTTTTGCCTTTCCTCAGCAAGTACTTTCTCTCAAGTCCCTCGTTTAATGGAACACAATCTCCTGAAATCAATCACTGTGAATTCCAGGCGCAGAGCGCAGCAAAGGGGAACATTTTGGATTTTGAAGGAGAAAAGTTAGAGCGATGAACATGGAACTGGAAGGAGGACGAGAAAAAGTGTAAGCAGATGTGTCAAAGTTTCTTGGCCTACTTTTCAGTCTGGCACTGTGAGAATCTCCCTGAGCTGGGAGTAATGGACACCGAGGGAGGCTGTGCTTTACACTTTCTCCACGCTCCCAGTGCCAGACCTTTCCAGATTGGAATGTTGAATTTCCTGCTTTGTTCCTACCAATGTGTTTCTTCGTTCTTCCTCGTACTTACTCCTTTTCTGTTATTGTATAGCTTTTTATGCATGCACTGTAAACTCTTCCTTTTATTTACTTCAGTAACAAAAAAATCTGGAGTTTTCTGTGCGTCAGGACAGTGTGCCTCCGGCATCCTGTAAACCCTTAGAAGGCTCCACAGATGCTCCACTGTTATGTAAACACATCCTGTGAATAGTGAAGCTTGTGAATGTTTCTCACATCACAAGGTTTTTTCTCTGCCTCGGCAAAGGCTCTGTAAGGTCACGCTCGTCTCCCATCCCTCTCTGCGTTCGGCTGTCAGGAGGTTGTTGTGTCAGAGCTCGAGGAATGTGGCCTTGCGGCTCCTTAACGATGGATATTTTTGCCGTTGATGCCAGAGGCAAAGTGCATCGTTTTACTACTATTAGGGGAAAAAGAGACGGTGAGAGGTGATACATCGCTGGTGAGAGAGAGAGAGAGAGAAAACACTTCAACTTGAGGCATCTGACTGTAAACAGTGAGAAGAGGAACTGAAGGGTGAGTTCTAGGAAACCTCTTTTACAGAGTTGCATTGATTGATTACAGAATAAAATGGTGGAATTAAGTCTTTGGATAGAGTTGGGACAATGTCTTCACTCTGTGTTCGTTCTTTTGGAGGGAGACCAAAAATATTTCCAATTGGTAGCATTACATTACAGGCATTTAGCAGACGAGCTTATCCAGAGCGATGTACAACACACCCAGAGCAGCCTGGGGAGCAGTTGGGGGTTAGGTACCTTGCTCAAGGGCACTTCAGCCATTTCTGCTGGTCCAGGGAATCAAACCGGCAACCTTTTGGTCACAAAGCTGCTTCTTTAACCTTTAGGCCATGGCTTTGGCTTCCCTGTTGTAATGGTTTGGATTGAATCGTACATTAAAAGGGTCCTCCAGTGGACTGATTTGGAAACTTATTTTATGTAAAATTAGTCATAGATTTTTTTTTAGAATACCGAATAGGCTTCCTGTAGTAGTGACGTATGTGATGATGTCAGGTAGAAAACTATTTGGTCTCTGAAAATGAAAGTTTGTTTTTTGAAATCTATGACTAATTTTGCATAAAATAATTTTGAAAATCAATCCATGAGAGGATCCCTTTAAAGGAGAACTGAAGGCAAATGTTTTATCATCAAAATTCTATTTCTCATTTTATTAAATATCGGAATGCATTTCTGATCGCCGTTTTGTCGCTGCTATAGCAAGTTATGAGTGTTTGAAATATGCTCTGTAATATATCAGTCCATATGTCGAAGCGACGGCCGTAAACGAGATTCGTTGAGACCTGTGCGAGACATCGTAGGACGGAAGTAAAACGTACAGCGGAAATCAAAGTGACCGACGTCTGCCAACATTGTCAAAAGACGCGCGCGCCCTCTTTCGAATGCTGACGTAATCAAGCCGGAAGTTTTCTTTGTTTTCATAGCAATCAGGAAAGTTTGAAAAAAGTAGGCGTCATTTAAACTCGTTTTTGTGCAATATTTCGTTTGGAAAACAGTTTTCAAAATGGCAGCACTGACACCTGGCTGACACTTCACGTTTCGAAGTCTCGCGCAAGTCTCGTGAAGATCGCGCGGATAAGCGATGCCTGCCGTGGACCAAACGAACTAAATTCAACACGGCTAAAAACCGAATAGGCCGATAAGTATAATATTTAATTGCAATTAGTTGCCAATATGAGTCACGATATAAGGTTACTAAAACCGAAAACGTAATTGAATAACACGTTAGTTAAGAAATAAAGCAAGTTTAAAAATGACTTCAGTTCTCCTTTAAGGGTGTACTCTCACTAGGTGATCCGTAGCAGGCCAGAGCATGTTTGACCCCTCCAAAGTCCATTTCGTTTGATCAGTGTGATCACTGTGTACCGTGCCCTGGCCTGCTTGAAGAGGTGGGCTCGGGTACAGGTCAGTTGGACTTAGTCTGGTGTGATCGCTAACTGTGCATGGAATTCGAGCATGATGACGTGCACGTTTCAATTTATACCAGAATATTTGGGTTAATAACAGGTCTGGTTCTCGCTTAATTACCGAATGTGAATAGTAGTTACTGAGTAAATTCTGCTCTCAATGTCGTCATCAGCTGTTTCAGTAAAAACCTTCTCATACATGCAGCACGATTTTTCACCATCGTGCTACGCAAGAGCACTTTTCCTCAACACAAAAAGTTGCCCAAGTGTACTGGAGTCCAGAATGTTAATCTAAAATATCCATGATTGAATAACGCGGCTTCGGTTATTTATTGCACGTACTGTAGCCGTGTTCATATTTAGCATGTTAAAGTTTTCATATGACTAAGCAGCAGTCCTGTTCTGATTTATACATTTGAAGGAATACAAGCTGATCGCGGGCGGCACGGTGGTGTAGTGGTTAGCGCTGTCGCCTCACAGCAAGAAGGTCCTGGGTTCGAGCCCCGTGGCCGGCGAGGGCCTTTCTGTGCGGAGTTTGCATGTTCTCCCCGTGTCCGCGTGGGTTTCCTCCGGGTGCTCCGGTTTCCCCCACAGTCCAAAGACATGCAGGTTAGGTTAACTGGTGACTCTAAATTGAGCGTAGGTGTGAATGTGAGTGTGAATGGTTGTCTGTGTCTATGTGTCAGCCCTGTGATGACCTGGCGACTTGTCCAGGGTGTACCCCGCCTTTCACCCGTAGTCAGCTGGGATAGGCTCCAGCTTGCCTGCGACCCTGTAGAACAGGATAAAGCGGCTAGAGATAATGAGATGAGATGAGACGAGACGAGACAAGCCGGTCGTGTACAGTGTGAAATCAAAGACTGCTGTGTATTGATTATAAATAGGAAACTATTTTGGCCTGAAGTTGGCTGAATAGATCAGGTTAGCCAGGTTAGTCTTGCAGGGCCGGACCTGATGTCTAAACACATGAGAATATACGCCTGGAAATACCAGTGAGACTGTAGTAAGGAACAAAGTAAGTTTCAAAATACGAAGTCAATCCGGCACTTTTTGTAATTGTAATCGTGGAGTTCAAAATGGGGGCAGCAACTGAAAAAGGGTGACTTGTGAACATCTGCTGAATGAAAAGTCGCCAAGCATGCGTCTGTCAAACATGCTGAGAACTGATTACATTCAAAATTGAAGTATTTTGCAAGATGTGACTAGCCCGTGATGTTATCACTCTTCCGGATGCCAGAATTGGACCAACTACAGGAAATTGGGGTGGGTTTCAGAGGGCATTGTATTGTTTGGGATCGTTTCTGCTACAATTATCTACCAGGTCGTTAAAAGACCGTGTCCAGATATGTGTCCTTGTTATTCTGGCCTTGTGAGATTATTACCTGCATACGAGTAAACTCTACCAAACTATAACAGCTGTGTTGGATCATTCTCCATGTGAACAGTGATTCGCTTTACAAGTCTTGGGACACTCTTGCAGGATTATCGTAGAAGTATATTGTTTGCGTTTATTATTTCGACTTCCTATAGTATAGTAACCAGATGCAAACACGCTGCACCGCAAGGCCAGCTCAAAGCAGCACGATGTACTGTACAACCGTATATTTGTAGAAGTGGATTTGGTGAGGAAGCACTTTCTTAGGATGACTGTCTACATGCCATACAACAAGGCTGTGATATTTTCAATCTTTCTGAAACAAGCCAGTCCTGTGATCTCAGATCAGGATGTGGTGTCTGCAGTGTCTGTCTCCAGAAAGGGACTGCACTGTCAGGTGATGTTATTCAGGGGCCTTTGACTGAGTGCCAGCTCCAGAACTGAGCCTACACTGGACCACATTCCTGCTGTATTACTAGAATAAACACTGTCGGCATGGGGGCCCTGGGAAACTTGTGCACAAAGAGTAAATATTTACACAACTTCGGTCTCCATTCAGAACGTACTGGACCTTTACTAAATCCAGGTTGTGGTCTGGGCAATTAGAATTAAACATCGAAATAAATCATAAACGAACATAATTTATTATGAACAGAAGTCTGGTTGTGAAGTGGCTTCTCTCTCTCTCTCTCTCTCTCTCTCATAATATATATTAATTACACAGTGGCACGGAGATATGAAGTTTATCTCCGAGTGATGAATGTATATTCTGCGAATGAGTGATATATTTTTCAACACGAGAAGATAAGCTTCATATCTTCGTGACACCATGTCATGTTTTTATATTATATTGACACATCCACAAAAAAACCCAAACACAAGTTAATCAAAAGAATTTTAATTTTGAACCTCACCATTTTGACAACACGCGTCTAGTCAGCGGGAAAACACTGGGACTGATGTCATCGGCGTGAAATATCGGGAATTATTATACATACAGGACGCTTTTTCCATGGAATAAAAACGTGTTCTATTCCCTTCTAATGAATTTATTGATAGCATGCAATATTGTTAGCATATCGTATATCCTCCATGTATTATGTCACTCTCCGCAATGGAGAATGAGCATGCAATACTGTTACAATATTGCACACTGTCAAGACAACGCGACGTCACGCGTCCGAGCTCACGCGAATATCCAGTGACAAAACTTTTCTGCTGTGCATGCGCAGGAGCATTTCTTTGTCCACTGGGAAAGAAAGAAGACGAGGCTAATCCAGTGCTACTGCTAGGATTAGCGATGCTATAATTAAGCACTGAGTAAATAAACTGAAAACTGAAGACGCGCTGAACACCCGAAAGGCTACCAAAACTCATCTCATCTCATTATCTGTAGCCGCTTTATCCTGTTCTACAGGGTCGCAGGCAAGCTGGAGCCTATCCCAGCTGACTACGGGCGAAAGGCGGGGTACACCCTGGACAAGTCGCCAGGTCATCACAGGGCTGACACATAGACACAGACAACCATTCACACTCACATTCACACCTACGGTCAATTTAGAGTCACCAGTTAACCTAACCTGCATGTCTTTGGACTGTGGGGGAAACCGGAGCACCCGGAGGAAACCCACGCGGACACGGGGAGAACCTGCAAACTCCGCACAGAAAGGCCCTCGCCGGCCACGGGGCTCGAACCCGGACCTTCTTGCTGTGAGGCGACAGCACTAACCACTACACGACCGTGTCGCCTGGCTACCAAAACTGCATTATATATTCTTCACGTATATTTACAAGAGAAAAACATACCAACGGACATTGAAAAACTGGAAAAGAGACACGTCAGAGATGTAAACCTTCCGCGCTAGCGAGCAACTGTGGCAGTTTGTCAACAAACATGGCTGCCAGGTTTGCTCCGTTAAAAGTGGAAGATTTTGAGAGAATATTGGCTGCAAGGTCGCTCCGCTGTATGTAGTTGTCGATGTTGATTTTAAAAGTAACTCAGTAAATTAACAGGGATAATGATGATAATAATAATCAACTTGACTGCACTAGCGTTGGCCTTCGCTAACATTACACTGGCTGGAAGGTAACTGTACTGCTGCGCTAATGGCACAGAGTTGCGGGTAAGCTCGCGTTGGCCTTTGAGAATGCTAATATGAAGAGTGTGTATGTATAATAATAATAATAATAATAATGTTGGCTGGCTTTTTTTTCGTGGTATATCTGATATATTCCATTCAGCTACTCATCTTTGACTCGTTCAGTATCATGCTCGCTGAATGGAATATATCTGATAGACCACTCAACGCCCACCGATATTATTTAAATGTCTCACTCAGTTCCGTGATGTATTTCGTATGAAAAATGCGAGTTTTTCAACACGATGAGATAAAGTTCATATCTTAAAGCTAACATGTGATTTTCTTTTTATTATATCGACACATTTGCAAACAAAAAGTCCCCAAATTTATCAAAACAATTCATTGATTTCCTCATGAGTCACGTAGATTTGTGTCACGGTTTTGGTTCTCCATGTCCCAAATGGAGCTCGTATGAAAAATATGAATGGCCTATTTTCCAGTAAAGCACTCGTGTCCACATAATATAATAAATTAGTATAAGTACAGAGGTGATTATAGAAAATCGCACATGCTGATTGGTTGAAAATTCTGACTATTTCTCGATAATCACCTCAAGCGACTTGGCAAAATGGCGGCCAATCGCTTTGTCACTAAGTCAGGAAAAATTACAAATGATGAAAGAAAATGCTGTTCCTAAATAGGGTATTAGGCAGAAAAAGAAATTTACCAGTCAAAAATAATATTTTATATAATCCTGATAAGCGCCGCAGGTGCGAAGACGAGCGCTGCAGGCGCGAAGTCCCTCTAGGGGGGTCTGGGGGCATGCCCCCCCAGAAAATTTTTGAAATTTAGACTTCATTTCCTGCATTCTAGGACATTTTCAGGGTGAAATGGCGTGTAATTTTTGATCAGAAATATTGCATATTTTTACTTTGTATTTTTTTCAGTTTCACTCCTGAATGTATCAGATGTATGTATGGTGTTTGATTTGGTAACAAAAGTGAAAAGAAAATAAACAACAATGAATTGTATATAATCTTTTGATCTAGTTACAGTATTTAATAAAAAAAAAACCCCAACAGTATTCTATTTTACCATACCCCAATGAAACCCCCTTGTTAATCAATGTATCACACATACCTTTTCTGTCTTTTTGTGGAAAAACGAATCAGTTTTTGTCACATTCAATTTGGGGCGTTTGTTGGGATTCATCTTGATCCAGAAGAGTGAGTCAGCAAAAAAAAATGCGGTTCTCCCGCCAAGAAAGAGGAAACTACAACACAGGGTGTTTGGCAATTTTCGACCAATCAGAATTCGCGATTTATTCAGTCCGCATGTTACAAGATTCAGTGCGGGCCAAAATGGCGGAAACGATGAAATATTCTGATTTTTCATTTCAAGTTTTCAGTATTTTTCGTATTAAACTGTGTTTCTTACGATTTGTAAATGATGGCGGAACCACACACGGACTGGCCATCGGGAGTAGCGGGAGTTTTCCCAGTGGGCCGGTGGTTCAGTGTGGGCCAGCGGAGAAAAAAAAAAAAAAAAAAAACAGTTGCGCGCTGGCCTTTAATATGATAAGCAATGTTAACAGTTTCTTTAACAAACTGTTAACATTGCTTATCATATTAAAGGCCAGCGCGCAACTGTAATAAGCAATGTTAACAGTTTGTTAAAGAAACTGTTAACATTGCTTATCATATTAAAGGCCAGCGCGCAACTGTTTTTTTTTTTTTTTTCTCCGCCGGCCCACACTGAACCACCAGCCCACCGGGAAAACTCCCGCTACTCCCGATGGCCAGTCCGTGTGTGGGCGGAACATAACTGGATTTATCGGACGACATGTGGGAGTATTCATGTGCGAAAATTTTCGGCATTATCGTCCGTTTCAGTATCCGTCTGTGTGTATACTTGCCCGTTGAAATCGGCAATCACCCGTCAAATTTACGGGTGGACGGGTCTCTGCCTAATACCTTATTCCTAAATAAAAGCACTAAAGATGCTCCGAAGTTTAGTCTAAAACTATTCAAAGGTAAAGTGGAATTGTGATTTATTTTACTGATTTCAAAACAAAGTATTTTATGTGAGTCGGCATAGAGAAGTGATACAAGTCTGCGCTGCGCCGTTATTACGTTTGCATGCTGCTTTCGAAGATTGAAATAATTTTTAATATGATTTTAAAAAAAATAATCACCTGTGTGGGGCAGCACGGTGGTGTAGTGGTTAGCGCTGTCGCCTCACAGCAAGAAGGTCCGGGTTCGAGCCCCATGGCCGGCGAGGGCCTTTCTGTGCGGAGTTTGCATGTTCTCCCCGTGTCTGCGTGGGTTTCCTCCGGGTGCTCCGGTTTCCCCCACAGTCCAAAGACATGCAGGTTAGGTTAACTGGTGACTCTAAATTGACCGTAGGTGTGAATGTGAGTGTGAATGGTTGTCTGTGTCTGTGTCAGCCCTGTGATGACCTGGTGACTTGTCCAGGGTGTACCCCGCCTTTCGCCCGTAGTCAGCTGGGATAGGCTCCAGCTTGCCTGCAACCCTGTAGAACAGGATAAAGCGGCTAGAGATAATGAGATGAGATGAGATAATCACCTGTGTATTTATATTTAAAACAATTATCCGACTCAGGCTCTGTGAATATCGATGAATGATCACCTTGACTTCGTTTCTTAGGGCCCGTTTACACGAGGACGCTGTCAGGTAAAAACGACTAAATATTTTATCAGAAGTGCCTTTCGTCTACACGGGGACGGCGTTTCCGAGGCTGAAAAACGGAAAAAATTGAAAACGCCTTCCAGAGCGGATAAGTTAAAAACAGCCCCCGTTGCATATCCGTCTAAACTACCCAATACGCGAAACTCTGCTCGGATCTGCTCACGTCGGGTACGCGTTTACGTCATACATATGTCATATATTGTACATGCCAGCCCGGGAAGTAAGAAAGTAAGTAAAAAAGTAAGAGCATGTCTGATTACATCGATCCAACGGACGTTCAAGCTGCTCTGGCAGCTTTAATAAACGTCCAGGAGTCCTTTGAACATCTATACCGAATCTGCACATATACCGTTAATGAACAGAGGCGGGTATAGTACGCTCTTACTTTTTTACTTACTTTCTTACTTACCATAGCCAGAGTAGTCAAAGTTTTTGCGGCGCAGATGTGCAGATCAGACAAGACGGAAGACGTTGCGCATGCGTGCAGACATAGCGGAGGTCTTTCACAGCACCACCTAGCCGCCTGGCATGCACATCCAATTGAATTCCACACATTTACGCGTCACCGTATAGACGCAGATTTCCTCCTTGAAAACGGTCGTGTCGACGTGGAAAAAAGTGAGAACGAAAACGGACTTTTGCATTTTTGTTTCAGACCGTGTAAAGTGGGCCTTATTATTGACCGATATTCACTTCACCTTTAGTGAATAATTGTTAAATGCGCAAACACGCAGTATATACTGTTTTTGCACTGCAAATAAAATTATGGTTATTATTATGTAATTTTATTAGAGTAATTATCATTTGCATCGTGTCCACCATGGCAGGACTAATTCTTATTTCCTCATTTATTGGTACTTTAACTTAAACACAGGATCTTTCTTTACAACCTAACACTGTTTAAAACCCTTGTCACGCTTGATTTATCGTCATGGGTTTTCCAGAGGAAGTAGCATGGCCGTTGTTCCTCTGCCTTTTGGACTTGTCTGGCAGAATGTGTCCCAAGCTTTTGGCACCCCTCTAAAGCTTCTGGCTCTCCTTCATTCCCTCTGCCTGTGTGGCCCTTTCTCTTCTGATCGCTTGAGCGTACGCCAGCGCTGGCTAACACCTGTCCCCAGTGACCGCATTGTTGTCAGCTCTGCCAAGTATCCCTTCAGTGTGAGTGAGCAAGGCCAGTTAATGAGAATATGAATTTGGAGAGACTCCTGGGTGTTTAAGAATTAAGCCAGGTGCTCGTTTTCTTATCTGAGCTCGGCATCTGTGTGTCACCTGCCTTTATGTTTGCCTACTTTTTTCAACAGGTGGGTGGAACTTAAGGGGCTTTGTCTGTTTTGGAGGGCATTAGGATATTATGAGCATGAATTTAAGAAGACATTTAACATCTTGGACACAAAACAAATTATTGGTTATACAAATGAACTTCATTTATCATCTTTTTTTTTTTTTAAACGAAAATTAAATTTGTGTAAATGTTTTTGTAAGCCAATCAATTAAATATTCCCACTAAATATTTATAAAACTTTTAGTGAGACTGATTTTCGATGTATTCAACATGGTGTATCTTGCTAAATAACAATCAAAGTGCAAATCACATGCATAGCACAGCTTAGTCACGCCCATGGGCGCCGCCAGGGGGGGAAAGGTTAGAACAATTCTAGGGGCCCAGCACTGCCAAGGGGCCCTTTAAGGGGCTGATAATATGCTTTTAATGATTTTAATAAGACTTTTGAAATAACAACAATGCAATATTCCATCTGGTAAAATGAGCTAATTGAACAAGGTTGCCTATTTCTTGAGTTCTTCAACATATTGTCATTTAACCCTCCCCCTTTTGCGAAATGGTTACGGTCCAGTTCTGGTAGAAGCGCGATGCGTTAAATCTGTGTGCTGATCAGTGCAACGCTACTTGCTGCTGTGTTGCGGTGCAGCAGCCAGCCAGCCAGCCAGCAGTGGAGTGCGTACAGTCTATGATCGCTAAATATGAAGAGTGGCTGTCAAAAACGTAAAGAAAGGCAGCTGAAAGCTGAGAGGGACCGGAGAGGCAGGCAACTGGTCACTCAGTTTTTCCCAAAGAAAGGTAGCTATCGCTCACGTGTGTGTTCAAAATATTAGCGAATGGTAAATGAACAGTATGAACGTGGTTGGATTAGCCTATCAAGAGAACACTTTTACAGTTTGTACAGTGACATTTTTCCATTTTAATAACTAACTGAACTGACTTGTGTGATAAACAAGATGAAATATTACGTTATGCTGGTGCTAATAGCCAGTTTCATAACTAATGGGGTGCCCTAAATATGCACAGATTCAGCCTCAGGGGGACCTCCGCCCTACCAAACCACTGAACCCCCCTTTGGAGAAGGAGGTAAGCAGCAATACAACCCATAAATGCTTTAGGATTGAAGTTTTTAATGAGCGAGCGCCATATACAGTTTGCTAGATTAAAGCGTTGCTAATAACGGTAATCTAGTTAATAACGGTAATAATCTCGTCCCTGGTAGGTTAATACATAAAATGTAATAAAGTCACAAACTCAAGGTCCATGGGCTATCAAAAGTCAAATAATGACAATAGTGCAATTGTGACGAGGGTGGGCAAAGTTGGGGGGCCCAAAATTCTAATCTTTCATGGGGCCCAAAATTTCTAGCGGCGTCCCCGGTCACGCCCACAAAACTCCATAAAAGGTAAAGCTCACAGGGAGCTGAATGCACAAAATGAGGACAAACCGGAAAAGAAAAGGAATTTCTCAAAGGCGGAATTGGAAGTGTTAATTAATCAATTAAAAAAAAACACTGAGCAACATAACATAACGTAATATAACATCAGCTGAAAAGACAACACTCTCGAGACAAATTACAGAAAAGTTTAATTAGCTATGAATTAAATAAGGTCTGCAGTCTATACTCTAGTCAGGTGATCGTTCAGCCAGAAGTGTCTCACTTCACCCTTCCCCAGTGCCGTGTTGGAATAACAGGCAGGAATGTATTGGAGGGAAATCTGATATAATCGGAATGCCTGATGATGGCATGCAAGCACATACCAGATCGGTCACTTATCGGTCACTTAGTCATGGCTCTAAAGTGTTGCTCAGCATTAAAAGATGAGGGATGAGGCTGTGGCAAACCACACCAACTTCTACACCAGCTGAGCATCACAGCAGGACATTTTCCTATACAGAGCCATAACTTTTGTCTTAGTTGAATTATTATTATTATTATTATTATATCCCCACTCCAAAGCAGGAGGGGTATACTGGTTTATCTTTGTCCAAAACCGTCCGTCCAAAACACCCTTTTTCTCAGCAACCACAAATCATAGCCACTTGGTACCAAACTTCAGCTTGGGGTTCTATACCGCGTGTACCGTTTTCAGGTCCGTTCCGCATCGACTTCCTGTTTACCGACTGAATGTATTTACGAAACGTATAGCGTCGATTTTGATGCTATTTCAAGAAGCAAAATGCTATTTCAAAGTGACAGTTTACCAGGATGCTACTTGAAATCCCTGGGGACAGACACTGCTCTTTACTTGTTTCAGGGTTCATTATTTGTTGACTTCAACATTCGTAACGAGTGTCCTATTCCTTCGATTGCTTGCATTCTGATATAAGCAAGAACGAGCGATACATACAGTTGATCTTGTTTGTGTTTGATTTCTTTAATATTTTTGTCCATATTTAATATTTCTTTAATACCATTACATAAAATTTAAATGATTATTGGTGTGTGGAATTGAAACGAGACCGTCAATGATGGCGTAGCTCGCTCCGGCCCCGTAAATGTTGCAAGCTATATACACTATATACAAGCTATCTATAGACGCTATATACACCCTAGGAATGCCGACCTATTTGTCAGAAAGAATCCAAAACAGCGAGGAATTGACCGAGAAGAAGCGATTTTTGTTGAACTGCTCATTAAGGCTTAATTAGTCCATTAATAATTGTAATCAAGCAAATCTGTGTAGAAGTTATATGCACCCTAGGTACCCCTACCTTCATGCCAAAAAGAATCAAAATCAGTGAAGAATTCAGGGAGAAGAAGCGATTTGTGTGGAAACTGCTCTTTAGGGATTGATTAATTACTCCATATCTTCATGATTAATTTCAGTTATGCAAATTTGGTGGAAGCTATCTATATGCACCCCAGGCAGACCTACCATCCTGCCGAAATGAATAAAAATTGTTAGAGTTGAGAGAGAAGAAGCGATTTTCGTGAAATATGGACGCCGCCGGATGGACTCCAGACAACACGATTGCATAAACTCATCACCTTTTGGCCGGATGAGCTATAACGAAGTGATTTTTAACTTGGCTGTGTAAATTGCAGTAACTTTACCAATTTTGTAATTAGAAGCTGATCAATTTACATTAGTTTGTCAACTTGTATTGTAAATTTCTACAAACCCACGATCTCTCATAAGATCCGAACGTTTTTCCCATCCTAACAGGAATATTCACGGAACGCCAAATTTCTTGTGTAAATGCTCTGAATAAATTCATTCGTTTCCATTTTGATAAATGAGGCCCATTGTGTGTGAACCGCTTCTACAGAGTACTTCTATCTATTAGATATTAACATCAACTAAAATAAATAATAAGTCTCTCCGTGGCACAACCCTGATAAGTAATTATTCCAAATAAACCCCAGTTATGCATTTTCAGTTAACTAAATTCCAGCAAAACCACCCAGTGACTTGAACATGCCTCATTCCATGCTCTTCACGCCCGGTGTGTGATGTGGAGAGACTTGGAATGGAAGCGGTTACAGGAGCAGGTTGGTATGAGGGTGTGGGGAGGGAGCTGGCTGAGTTCCAGACCCACCTGTCTTCACAGCCACACCTAAAGGAATGCGGCAGGTAGCACAGCAAACGGGCATCATAACGGCAGCCATGCATGCGGAGGGAAGACGACGTTTATCCAGGACTCGCTCTTGATTATTAAATGGAGGTTTTAAGGATTTAAGGCATTTTTAGGAACAGGAATACTGACTATTTGTGAGTGCTTTCTCAATTTTTCTGTGGTGGTGATTTTTTATTTTTATTTTTTCAAAGGGATTATAATTTTTCCGAAGAAAAAGAATATTAAACCCAAGATAAGATAAATGAATTGATCTGGAATGAATCGATGATAAATATTACCACCTTGAACATATCCTGGTGTTGATTTATTAAAGCTGAAAGATATTTGTCTTGTATAAAATTGATACCTGGTTAAAGCTGTGATAGAAACTAGACAGATACTGTGACTAAAGTCACAGTGAGTTGCACTAGCTCTTACAACCTGGGACGTCTGGTCACCATACCCTATAGATCCGGAATGGTAAGAGAGAGGACGCTTAGTGGGGGGGGAATCCTGTTTTTCATGGATCATTCCGGTTCAGTGATCCAGATCAGCACCAAAAGTCATAGCAACGTAATTCTGCCCAGAGGTATTCTTCATGTGAAATTTGGTGGTGCTTGGTTGAAAACTGAGAGAGAAATAGTGTCGTCTGAAAAAACGTACTACTACTACTAATAATAATAATAATGATGATTACTACTAATAATGATGATGTTGCCCAAATGAGGATGGGTTCCCTTTTGAGTCTGGTTCCTCTCGAGGTTTCTTCCTCATGTCGTCTGAGGGAGTTTTTCCTTGCCACCGTCGCCACAAGCTTGCTCATTGGGGATAGATTAGGGATAAAATTAGCTCATGTTTTAAGTCGTTCAAATTCTGTAAAGCTGCTTTGCGACAATGTTTATTGTTAAAAGCGCTGTACAAATAAACTTGATTTGATTTTGATTTGATGATGAAGTAGAAAGATCCTGAGTGAGAGTAACAATTTGTACTAGCGCTGCTAGAGCAAATTAATGATCATCCTGCAGTCTTGATCATGTCACTGAAAGCAGTTTGAACCTGTGAAATTTTTGGATAAATCTATAACCGTTGGCAGCAGGTTGCTGGGGAGGCTGTTTAAACAGTTCGTAGCCGGATGAGTAAACATTCCCTTGTTTCTGTCGTTCTCCAGATTGAGCCTGACACGCTCCATACCTCTAAAGTGTCCCTGACAGCACCATGGTAAGACTCTGGGGGTCAGAGCGTTTGGAAACGCACACAGCCAGAGACCTATCTGTGGACTCCGTGGAATGCTGGATTCCATGAATTCACTCTGGCTGGGAATAAACAGTTTATCTGAATCAGTCAAGGAACTTCAAGTTCCAGCGTCAGCCGTCAGGAGTGTGGGGAGATGAGCCATCTGGGGGTCGTTTCTCCTCAGTCTTGGAGGATGATTGGTTGTAGTCATACGACCTGAAATGTTCTTGTGTGATGTGTGTAGTTAACAGTTAAATAAGCTGTTCTGGGACTTGACTAAGGAACGGAAAGAGGTCTCGTCCCTGATTCTGTGGTTGATGTTGAACTGCGACGTGGAGTTCTGTACTTTCACCGTGTCATCAGAGATTTACTGTAGGAACTTGCTTAATGGATGCTGTTCTTCTCATGCTGTCCAAAACGCAAGAAGAAAGAGACGTATTCGATTAGGGGTTGTTCTTGGAACCAGATTTTTTTTTTTTAATTCCTGTGGTATAAAACATATTTTCCATAATGTGTAAATTGTAAGTAAACTGAAACTTTAGATTCGTGTTAAAATGTTTCTCGGCTCGTTTGAGCAGTTGAGTTCCCATAGTGATTGTGTTTGTTTTTGCTTAGAGCAGCTCAAATCCCCTTGAGTAATCCTCTTTAAAACTATGTACATCCTCACATCCTGTGTTTGAATTTAGCTTTTCTCAGACCAACTGCTTTCTCTTTCTACAAACTGATCTGCAGCCAGTGTGACTTACTCAGGCTCCTCAGGCTCTAGTCTTAACTATGGCACATTACTGGCCTCAGTTCAGACGCTGCCCAGGGACACAGCTGCAAGGGAAAAAACAAGGGTACTACTTTTTTAGTTGTGTCACAGCCAGGAAATGAGTGTCCTGCAAGCGCCCTATATTCCACATTCCTGACCCCCCACCCTCTTAAATATTCTGAGAGCCCCTCTGCTTGTCTATGAACCCCACCCCCATTGTTCTAGCTGGTGAGAGTGCCTTCCTGTTATAGAGTGGCTGGACATTCAGGAGCTCGCAGATCGCCTGTGCATTTTGGAGCACCTTGAAGAACTTGTGGTGAGCAGAGAGCCGGGTCAGAATCAGCGCCATGAGCAGCCAGTAGAGAACAGGACTCCAGCTTCAGCAGCCACACAGGTAGGTGACCTGACCTCTGACCTGGCATCAGAAAAAAAAGGGCTATAAATGGAGGATGTAGGACGGGTGGACAGGACAGGACCGGACCGGACCCGTTTATGTTTAAATGTTAAAAGATGCACAATGCATGAATCTGTTTTTGGCATCTCCAAAATCTACTGATGCCAATTTCATAATCGTCAATATCTGTTAGTAATGACTACTAACCATTAAATAGCCATTAAAATGTAGTTGAATGTTTTTACTTGTACTTTATCCGTATCAGTTGATGGTTATCAGGTCCAGTGTTGTGTACATATTAGTGCTGTCAAAAATGTCGCGTTATTAACGCGTTAACTTGACTCAATTTTAACGGCGATAATTTTTTTATCACGAGATTAACGCTCTGTGACATGATGCCACGCCCCGCACAGCCAGAGTCCTCTGCCCTCCCCCGAAGAGCCACGGTGCTCAGCTTAGGTTTCGTTTTACCATCGGCGGCTCCAGCCCCACTTTGCAGTGGCTGTGACAAGACGTGTTATGCTCTGCAATAAAAAAAAAACCAAAACACATTGGTACAACCAGTGTTCGAACTATGCCGATATTTTCGGGGGGTCCCTTTTTTTTCCCTTGGGGGTGCTTGCGCTTGTCTCAGAGCGCGGATCTCCATCGTGCGCTCACTTCGGATATGCAAATGCTTCCCGTTACACACGATTGCTATGTCAATAAACATCATTTTGCCAATATTTTAGAGACCCCCCAACATTTCCCAAATCATGTTTTCAGGGGATCTCGGATCCCCCGAGTACCCCCGTAGTTCGAACGGTGAGCAAGCCCATTCACTTTTTTATGCTGATAAGAGAATTTACAATGGTTTTTCATGTGACAAAAATGTGTGATTAAATTGTGATTAATCGCGAGTTAACTATGACAGTCACGACATTAATCGCGATTAAATATTTTAATCGCTTGACAGCACTAGTACATATATTATATTGTTTGTCATTACTACAAAAAAGAATCATGCTGAATATTTTTCATTGCTTGTCTGAGTATATCCATCTTTATTCTATCCACATTCACTGGATATGAGCAATCGCACGCTCTGATTGGCTATTCTACTTCTAGGATACCAGCTCATATACTGTGAGTAGAAAAAAACAAAATGGCGGCGCGTGTTGCTGAACCAACCGAGGACGAAATAAAAACTACTCGTAAATAAACCCCCCAAAAAAAGGAGCAAAATATGAAATGAAAGTATTTGATGGTAAGAACATATCTTTATCTTTTTTAAATTTATTTTTCAAGTATTATTATTATTATTATTATTATTATAGCATTCTTCACAAATTGCTCCTGTCATTTCGGCGGTTTGTTTACATTCTAAGCGGAAATGATTTTGTTGGACGTTTTGTATAAAGTTTTTATTTATCGAATTTGCAAAAAATAAAAATGCTCTGTTTTTCAAAATCCAGTGAACATGGATAGAATAAAAGTTATTCCGCTCAATCTTGATGCTACGTGCCTCGTCAGCTATCAGCTCATGTGCGACTTGATTTCGTGGAATAACTGTTAAATACTTCCATATACTCCTGTCATTTTTCATCCTAAGTTCTTTTCACTGTCCTCCTCCTCTTTTCATCATCATTGCCATGTCTGTAATAGTTCTGAAGAGGGAGAGGCAGTGAGGGCACAGGAAAGGGAATGAAAACTTGTGGGAAGAGCAACAGGAAATGGAAGTTAGGTTTTTTTTTTTTGGGGGGGGTGGGTGCGGAGGAAAAGAATGCCATTGTGAAATGCTATTTTTTCCCTCTCTGTCATGTTTTGCCTGCTCTCTCTCTCTCTCTCTCTCTGTCTCTCTCTCTGTCTCATCGGAGAGCAGCAGTACATCGATGGGTCCCATTCTTGACTTGATGTACATTTATTTATTTACCACAGATGTTTCGGAAAAAAGCTTCATCCTCCTTGAGAATGCGGAGAATATCAGAAAGTAATAGATGTATTAAATTCTCCTTCACTACTTTTTGTAGATGGTTCATTAACCACTAGATTGCAAAGCTGCATGCAAGGCCAACAGATGAAACCATTCTATATTAAGGACAGACTGATAATGAGCAACAGAAGCACACACTTTGTAATTCAGTACTTTGATCCTACACAGGACTGTCTTTAAAACAATTATTTTAATACTGTAGAAGCATTAAGCAATCGATGGATATCACACTGTTTAGACGAATGGAATGGTTTCTTCCGAATGGCTTTGTATGCTTTAACACTTCACTATAACTTTAAAATCACAATACGCCATATATATATAACAGTCTGTGATGTCCTGGGCTGACAATTTATAGGTTGGACCAGTTGTTGGTGGGTTGGTTATTTATTAATTTTTTTTTCTCGAAGCTTTGGATTTGAAAATAAATGTTGATCAGCTATCTGCTCTACACTGCATGTTTTAAACAATAGGAATTGCTCTGTGCTGTTTTGGTGGGGTTAGGGCCTGCTCGGTGGATGTCAGTGCTTTGACTCTGGGTAAAAACATTAGCAATCCCAAAAATATAATCTGATTTCACAAAGAACATACGTTAATTGATTGAGGTTTTTTTTTTATCATGGCTTCTTTTAGCCTTTCATCACCCAGCTGTCAATGCATGAAAACGTCTGGGTAATTTGGGGCTTTTTTTTTTTTTTTTTGCGAGCGTTCTGCTCCTGAAGGACTATTAGGCTTAGCCTCTTGTCACCCAGCTGTCAATGCATGAAAACGTTTTGATAGTTTGTGGGATTTGTTTTTGTTTTGCGGGCATTTTGCTCCTCAAGGACTATTAGGATTACTTAAAGATTACTGCAAACCTGGGCTCATTAAGTTTCATTTCTTTTCACAATCATTGTTGGCTACATGTAACATGGAATTGTCACTATGCTGCTGCTGCTTCTTCTGCTTCTTCTTTACTTTTTCTTATTCTTCAGCTTTGCTTTTGATCAATACCCTGCCCTCTGTTTGATTTCTAGGGGGCGTAGACCGTGGCCGAAGCTCCTCCTTCCATGAGGTGGGTGGCTTGCGAGAGCTGGAAATGAGGGGGGCAGCCTCCGTTTCCGAAGAAACCTCTAGCACTGGTGCAAGCGGTGGAGGCCACACCGTCCTGCAGCGACTCCTGCAGGAGCAGATGCGCTATGGCGAAGGCAGAAATTACCTTGCCTTGCAGCAGCAGCAGCAGCTGCAGCAGCAACAACAGTCACAGCCGCAGCAGCAACAACAACAGCAGCTCCTTGGCCCAGGAGACGAACACTCCATGGTCCCTCACATTGCCCGACAGGAGCCACAGGGCCAAGAGCTGCAGGCAGACAGCGGCATGGAGAAGCAGCTGAACCCCAGAGGTGCAGGTGGTGGAGGAGGTAGTGGAGGAGCCGGATCACAAGGCCAGAACCCTGAGGACTTGCCTTCGTACGAGGAAGCTAAGGTACAGTCACAGTATTTCCGTGGCCACCAGCCACAGCCACAGCTTGGTCCAACGGTGGGCGCCGCCTTCTACGTCACCGGCGTCACCAACGCAAAGGTACGTCCTCCGGAGGGCCGTCCCGCGGTACAGAGGCTTGGTGCAGCCAAAGTGCACCAGGATGATGGCCTAAAGGACCTCAAACAGGGTCATGTACGTTCACTCAGTGAGAGGCTTATGCAGCTTTCTCTGGCCACCAGCGGCGTCAAAGCCCATGCACCCGTGACCAGTGCGCCACTCTCACCCCAGCTCCCTCAACCGCCAGGACCACCAGGGGACTACTACAAACCGGTGGGACCTCACCGCGGCCCACCCCCAGACTATCCCTATAAAGGTCTACCCTCACCACCCAAACAGCAACAGCACCACCATCCACAGCACCAAGATCCAGGACACTACTATTCAGATCACCGGGGCTCAGCTCAGCAATCCAGAGCTGATATCCCTCACGTACGCTACCAGCCACCACCCGAGTATGGCTCTTTCCGGTGAGCAATTTTGTTTCTTTTTTTAGGGACATTCTTTGGGCATAGTTTCTCTCATTTCTGGGGAAAATGTGTTGCTTGTGGTGATTTAGGCTAGAGGGAAATAAATGCTAAATTTGATTTCTGAGACAGGTTTTCTATATGCTGTAGTTATTAAAAACCTTTAACTTGGGGGGGGGATGTTATTTCAAGGGGATTTATTTTAAAATAATTTATTAAGTTGGCTGAGTACTTGTCATGTTTTAGGTTACTATTTCCTAATCATCATCCTGAATTACTCATCACTTGAACGTATCAGATGACCTGGATTGCACTTTGCTTGACAGAAGTTAGGGCTGGGTTCTTGCCCGAATTGATAATCACATCAGTTTTTCTTTGGCTAATCGGACACAAGGTACACCACCACACTTGCCGGAGCAGTTGGGGGTTAGGTGCCTTGCTCAAAGGCACTTGAGCCGTCCTGCTGTTTCAGGGAACTGAACCAGTGACCTTTTGGTCCCAAAGCTGTTTCTCTAACCATTTGGCCCTGGCTTCCCCTAACAGAAGCAAGTCTCCATTATGTATCACAGGAATGTTAGCAGGGTCAGGAGGCACTATTTTAGGCTATCAAATTTGTCTTTTTTTTTTTTCCCCCTTAAATTTGGGTGGCATGGTGGTTCAGAGGGTAGCGTTGCTGAATCACAGATCCATGGTCACGAGCATGAGTTACCATCTGAGTGATGCTTCGCATGTTCTCCCCATTCACGTTGGATTTCTCTGGATTCGCCTCCCAAACCATGCCAAGGGAATTGGTGTCTCCTGACCTCATTCCACTTAGAATAAAGTTGTTACTGAAGACACATGATCAATTTTACTCAAACAGTTTGTCAGTTTGATGCTGTTATTTTAAAATTGTTTGAGGATGCAGAGAACATCATCATGAGAATTGTCAGTCATAAGAAGCAGATGGTTAAGGAAAAATAAATGACTTTGAGGTTAAAGGAGTTGTTTTTTGAGAAATTAGGAAGCCTAAATGTTGAATGCGGCTAATTATCATGAGCTATCAACAGGTAACTGTTGTTGTGTCAAGCCATGAAGTGGGAACAGATTGAATTCCCCTTTAAATGGCCCTTCCCTGAAGTGCTGGAACATGCTGCCAGGCGTTGTAGGAAAAGCCAGTTTTGCCTGTTTTCCTTTAATTCATCTACCTCAGAGCCAGTGCGGTGTACTGCAAAAGAATGCCATCCCAGTTGTAGTAATCACCTACTGCAAGTTACAGCCTGTTTGTCTTTAACTTCTATAGAAACTGGAATATTAATGTGAAAAATATTTTCAGTGAGGCACCTGCTGTGTCACATGTGCGGTAAGAACCGGCCAATTATCATGCATTTAGGTAATTAAACACACTCGTCATGTCAACTATAACCCATCGCTGATGGTTGCTCTTGATAAGTTAATGTTGATAATATGATTACTCATGATGTTCTGTTCTGTGTTCTCAGCTCCAATAAAGAGAGCTCAGGACACTCCCAGAGGCCCGTCCATCAGCACAGCCCCACATCCTCGGTCACCTCCATGGGTTCGCTGTCCCGTGCTCAGTCCTCCAACCTCAGTAGCATCTTTGCTTCTTCCCATTCTTCTCCACCCATGGCCCATCAGGTAGAACCACCCTTCACAGTGGGGCCACGGAGCCCACAGGGGCCGGGTTCCCATCAGGGTGAGCCATACGGTCCAGGCCCGGCTCACCCCACGCCTCATCAACGACCCCATGGCTTCCCTCACGACCCCTATGGCTCAGCACCCAGGGGCCTCCATCTGCACCAGCACCAGTTCCATCCACAGGGGCAGCAGCAACCTGGCCCAGGTCAGCACTACCCACACCCCCACTCACTCCAGAGTGACCCCTATGCCATGTTGGCACGTGCCCAACAAATGGTGGACATGCTCACTGAGGAGAACCGGCAACTCAAGCAGGAAATGGAGGTGTGTGGAGAGAAGGTGTCCAAGCTGCAGAAGGTAAGCGTTCTGGTTTGCAGCAGCAGTAATGGTTAAATGAAAATTGTACAGTGGTACTGATAAACGTAACACACATTTTTTTTTTCCTTTGTAGCTAGAGACTGAGATCCAGCTGGTGTCCGAAGCCTACGAGAACCTGGCAAAGTCCTCATCCAAGCGAGAAGCCCTGGAGAAAACCATGAGGAACAAGCTGGAGCTGGAAGTGCGCAGGCTGCATGACTTCAACAGGGATCTAAGAGGTGAGCACCAGGATTGTAGTGTATTGCTCTGATTGTAGCTGGGTTTAAGAGGTCATGGTCCAACGGGGCTGCTCAGTAAACTACACTGGTGCTTTAATAAGTGATACGAAAGTGCTGAATAGCTACACTGTCAAATTCTCTTAAAATATGGTGCATGGTATTCTTCCTGGTAATACCCATGCCTTTTGTTGCCCTAATGCTTTTCTTCAGATTTGGTAATATGTAATCTGGCCTGAAATATTTTTCTTTAGTATTAGAGATGCAGATCTTATTGCCCGTTTGTGACCTTAGAACTGTACTGTGACGAATGGCTGGTAGCTCAACAAGAAGATATGGGCGATTCCACGCAAATGTCAACTGTCATTAGTACAGGATCATAACTATTTTAAAATGTTCACTCACTCAGGTCTTTCACACATGCAGTATCTTTAACAGTTATTCCACGAAATCGAGCCGTACATGAGCTGATGGCGCTATGCACCTCGTCGGCTGAGTTGGATATAAGCCACGTATGATGAGATTGAGTGGAATAACTGTTTTATTCTATCCACATTCACTGGATTTTGAGAAACGGAGCATTTTTATTCTTTGCAAATTCAATAAATAACTTTATATAAAATGTCTGACAAAATCATTTCTGCTTAGAATGTAAACAAACCGGTGAAATGACAGGAGCAATTTGTGAAAAATGCGATAATAATAATTCTTGAAAAATAACATAAAGGTAAATTCTTATCGACAAATACTTTCATTCCATGTTTTGTAGCCTTTTTATTTTATTTATTTTTTTCCTTTGGGGGTTTTTGTTTTCGAGTAATTTTTATTTCGTCCTCGGTTGGTTCAGCAACGCGCTCCGCCATTTTGTTTTTCTCTGCTCACGGTATATGAGCTGATATCCTAGTAGTAGAGTAGCCAATCAGAGCGTGCGATTACTCATTTAGTGAATGTGGATAGAATAATTTATATATAAATGGAATTTTAGTAACTAATAGAGCCAATAAAGAATAATTTGAGCTTCATCCACAGAACAAGTGATTTACAGTCTTTGTTGGAATTAGTTACATCACTTTTTTACATAATTAAGTAATAACTTTAAAATATTATTTAAAGCTGTACTGCCTTTCAGATTTTAAGTGTAGGTCATAAAAAGAATTTTCCCCGACACCCAATTATTTTTGTTAGTGGACTGAAAGCTATTGAATTCGAACCACAGACTTCCAGTTTTATTAGATTTTATTTTTAAATAGAATAATTAATGAATTTAATGCCATGTGGCCCTAAATTTTCAACTATTTTTTTTCCTGCTTCACCATGACCCAATTCAAGATACTACGTCATGCATCACGTGGTGGGCTTTCCCCGTTCACGCAAGGCATTGTGGGATACAAATTTGAAACAGGAGAGAAAAATGGAGGACGTGAGTGTGTGAATGAAACGTGAAAGACCGACTACAGTAACGGAAAGAAAGCGAGAAGAAAAGACGTTATGTTGTGAAGGAAAGGAAACGCAGGAAATATCAAACTAATAAATATGGGCGGTCAGCGAGCACCTCGGTGTGATCAGCTGTTCGTTTAGCGACAGAATGATGGAACTGTCAGTGCACGCTCAAAGGTAAACCTGTAGATGGCAGTAATGCAACACTGTGGATGCCAGCTGCCGTAAAACCCAAAAGAAGAAGATGAAGACGACGAAGGTAAACCACAGACGACTTCTGTCTGCGCAAAGCGAGCAATTTCATGCAATTTTTTTGCTCAGGAATCCCCTCAAATTAAATAACTTCCCAGCCACAGAATGGCCTGATATTTTGTAAGATATGACGCATCACAATGACCAAATTTCAGAGGGAACTAAATTTCGCCGATTTTATGAAATCAGAAGGCCGTCTCACTTCAAAAGATATGAAAATGAGCTTATGCTGTAAATGACATGCATTTCATAAGAGGACTTTTCCTAGATAAAGTGACTCAAGGCCAGAAAGATTAAGAAAGTTTAATAGGCTTGTACTGCACTTACTGTAAGTCAGTGTTGTGCAAGTTCACACTTTTTTTGAACTAGTTCAAGTTCAGTTCAAACATGTTAAAAGTGAACTGTTCACGTTCATAGTTCACAGTTTTAATTCTGAACTAGTTCAAAGTTCAGTTCATTTTACTTTTAGGTGGGATATGAAAATAAAGACTAAAATCATATGCTACATTCTAGCTCAAAACTACTCACATATTATAGATATTATATTCTATCACACAAAATGGAAGTTATTGTACATACTATATATGGAAAAAAGGACAAAATATTTTGATTTCTTCACTGACTCAACCACTGCTACCAAAACGTTACACGTGACTTCAAACAAATGCTTTCAGTTTCAACTAACAGTAACTTCTAATAAACGACAACTAGACTTCCTCATAAATGTGTGTGTTTCTAAAAAGATCTCATCTCTCGTCTCATCATCTCTAGCCGCTTTATCCTGTTCTACAGGGTCGCAGGCAAGCTGGAGCCTATCCCAGCTGACTACGGGCGAAAGGCGGGGTACACCCTGGACAAGTCGCCAGGTCATCACAGGGCTGACACATAGACACAGACAACCATTCACACTCATATTCACACCTACGCTCAATTTAGAGTCACCAGTTAACCTAACCTGCATGTCTTTGGACTGTGGGGGAAACCGGAGCACCCGGAGGAAACCCATGCGGACACGGGGAGAACATGCAAACTCCACACAGAAAGGCCCTCGCCGGCCTCGGGGCTCGAACCCAGGACCTTCTTGCTGTGAGGCGACAGCGCTAACCACTACACCACCGTGCCGCCCCTTCTAAAAAGATGACTGCCAATATGTATGTACACTGAAGGAGTGCTATTTTAAGATCCATATCAACAGCATTGACCATATCAACCATATTGATCAGACAGAGGGATGCATGCTCAAGGGCTTTTTATTTCTCAAAATACAAAACAGGAAAACTTCAGATAGCCTCATTCTTCAGTACACATCTGTGTATGCACACAACAATCAAATTTCTAAAATGATTTGCCATTGTACTCATCTGTGTTCTCCGTGCCGCTACTTGAACTTTCACTGGCCATGTTGCCGTGAGTGTGCGCCGGCTGTGGTGTGCGCGCTGTCTGCTGTCTGTAGCTAGGGAACGCTGGGTTACGCCTACTCTGCTCTGCTGCATCATGGGTAACGTAGTATGGAGCCAAATCATAGAGCCATCCACTATCTCCGGCTTCACACTACGTTATCCATGATGCATTGCACACACGCGGCACCTCAGGGCAGCGAGCGACAACAACATCAGACTGACAGTGAAGTAGTAGAACGTAAAATATCTTGCAAGTAGACGTGCCACTCGATTCATCAGGTTTCGTTCATCTTCATGTTTGTCGTTCATGTCGCATAATTTGAACGAATTCACGTTCAAGTTCTTTCATTACAAAGTTGTTGCGTTCAGTTCAAAGTTCATGGAAAAACGAGCGTGTTCAGTGAACGCGTTCTTTTGAACGCGTTCATGCACAACACTGCTGTAAGTTAAGTAGAACATGGGATGTGAATTTATTTTGCCTTCGAATAAGGATGTTGTTATAAAAATGTATTCTGACTGCCCCGGTAGACAGTAAAGCACACTGTTATCTCATCACTGATCTTTTTCTTTCAAAAAGCTGTTGATTTCCAGCATTTTTAATCAAGGCCACCTCCACCATTCTGTCTCGCACTGTTCAACAGAGAACAGAGAAAACCCTGATTTATGGCACTGAGCCTGGACTCGGTCCACGGGGAGCCCCAAGGGTTTTACAGCAAAATCAGAGGTTTCTCCCCCCTCCCTTCTTTCTCCCTCTCACTCTTGCCCTAATTTCTTCCTCCCCATGTTCTTCATTCTTTCTGCTGTACACTTCCAACACACACGGGCTCATTCCCCTGCCCCCTGCCTCTTTTTAGGACAAATTGAAATTTCCATTGCATATTGTGGAACTGGGATGTTCAGGAGCCAGCGCATTTGCTTCTGGAATAGTCATCATTTAGTGTGGTTGACTTAACATGGGGGAAATATTGTTTTAACGTTTGGCCTGCTTCCTCAAGGAACATTTTGCGATCGCAAAAAAAAACGGCAACCCCTGTGGTATAATGGATCTTTTGTTGAAACCATCCCCCCCCAACCACCACTCTGTTGTAATTCGGTTGAGGTTTGGTGGTGGTTGGGTAATATTTAAAGAAAGTGCTGGAATGTTTAAGAAATGTAAAGCCTATAAACTAGACAATGCATATTTAATATCTCTGTTGTTTAAAGAATTTGAACATACAACAGTCCAAGACTTTTTTTTTTCCTTCAATAAAGCTTCATACAGTTGCCCAAATGAGGATGGGTTCCCTTTTGAGTCTGGTTCCTCTCGAGGTTTCTTCCTCATGTCGTCTGAGGGAGTTTTTCCTTGCCACCGTCGCCACAGGCTTGCTCATTGGGGATAGATTAGGGACAAAATTAGCTCATGTTTTAAGTCGTTCAAATTCTGTAAAGCTGCTTTGCGACAATGTTTATTGTTAAAAGCGCTGTACAAATAAACTTGATTTGATTTGATATAAAAGTGTACACACCCCGTTAAAATGATCGTTTTTTCTGATGTAAAAAAAAAATTAGACCACGATAACTAATTTAAAAACTTTTCCCACCTTTAACGTGACCTATAACCTGTACAATTCAACTGAAAAACAAACAACTCTGTTAGGGGGGGGGGAAACAACACATACTGTACAATAAACTGGTTGCGTAAGTGTGCACGCCCTTAAACTAAGGCTACATCCATACAACAACGGCAACGAGATGTTATTTAAAAATACATCGCATCCAAATGGGCAACGATCAGTAAAATATCAGGTCCATATGGCAACGCAACGCTTGCTGAAAACGATGCAATACACATGCCACACCTCTAGGGGCGCTGTAAGACGGTCCCTTCGGAGACACCAGAACAATAGAAGAAGTAAGGACGCATGCGCATAAACTATTATGCGCAAGACTTCATATTAGCCACAAAGTCAGGAAAATCTGTTCGTAAAATTACATTATAATGACCAAATACAATGAAAAGTATTTTTCTAGTCTCACCTGTGAAAGGTAATCCCATGTGATCTCGTTTGGACGGCAAACCTGTTGGTACAGTTAAACGCAGATAATCTTTATTCTCCGCTTTGACCTATCCAATATGGCGGCGAGGATGACGTATGATTCTACGCGGAAGGCGGCGTCTTTAATGGTCCGGAATAAATTGAATGCTACACATTGATGGATTAATTTGCTCCTCTACGCCCTTTTTGAGGAATGTATTGTAGGACTAAAACCAACATCTGAAGAGGTGAGATCGCTCCTTTTTTTTCCCCTATTTTTGCTGGCGGGATTGACTCTGCCCTAAGGGCAGAGTCTCTCTCTCTCTCTCTGTCTCTCACTTTGCACCATTACACAATAAATATTCACAGTGAAAATATTTTGTAAGCGCGTTTCATGAACCAAGTTATAGGATTTGTTGACAACTCACATCGCATCGCAATGAGAAGATCATTGGCACTACTGGTGTTAAGAATCCGACCATTTCATAAATGAATATTTTGCTGTAGAGCTGCAGTGTTTGTACAATTGCATGTTTTTGCTTCACTATTACTGTCACTATTCTGCTTCTTGCATTACTACTGTGAACTAACACTGAACATAATAATAATAATAATAATAATATCCAAGCTCGTGTTTCACTCTCACTAGTGCTCTGTAAGGCTTTTTCCTGGTGATATCCTGGTGATATTCGTTACACTTCTACCCGGCGTGAAGCACTCACAGTCATGTGGTTGTGACATCATCGTAAACAAATCCGTTCTACTCATCCAGACGACTTCACAACGGCAACGTTGCCAGATCTTTCCACTCTGGAACCTGTTCTCAAAAAGATTGCGTTTTGGGCACCCAAAATGCCGGTGCCGTGTGGACGCCAGGCCTAAACAATAAGCAATTGTATCGGAGTCACCTGAATCCGTTGCCGTGTGGACAGGGCCTAATACTTTGTTGAAGCACCTTTTGATTTAATTACAGCATTCAGTCTTTTTGGGTTCACACCTGCCGTCAGTTAAAATGACTCTGATTAACCCCAAATAAAGTTCAGACATTTACTCAGTTGCATCCTCCAGCAAAAGCCAGGGTTCACAGAGAACTTACAAAGCATCAGAGGGATCTCATTGTTGAAAGGTATCAATCAGGAGAAGGGCACAAAATTTTTTCCGCGGCATTAGATATACCATGGAGCTCAGTGAAGACCGTCATCAAGAAGTGGAGAAAATATGGGACAACAGTGACGTTACCGAGAACTGGACGTCTCTCCAAAATTAATGAAGAGACAAGATAAACTGGTCAGGGAGGCTGATGAGAGGCCTACAGCAACACTGAAGGAGCTGCAGGAATTTCTGGCAAATACTGGTTTGTGTACTACATGTGACAACAATCTCCCATATTCTCCATATGTCTGGACTATGAGGTAGGGTCAAAGACAAACATCCAGGCCCGGCTAAATTTTGCAAAAAAATACATCAACTCTCCCAAAAGCATGTGGGAAAATGTGTTCTGGTCTGATGAAACCAAGGTTGAACTTTTTGGCCACAATTCCAAAAGGAATGTTTGGCGCAAAAAAACAACACCACTGCGCATCACCAAAAGAACCCCATACCCACGGTGAAGCATGGTGGTGGCAGCATCATTGTTTTGGGGTTGTTTTTCTTCAGCTGGAACAGGGGCTTTAGTCAAGGTGGAGGGAATTATGAACAGTTCTAAACACCAGTCAATTTTGGCCCAAAACCTTCAGGTGTCTGCTAGAAAGCTGAAGATGAAGAGGAATTTCATCTTTCAGCACGACAATGACCCCAAAAAGTTTTGGAACGGCCCAGCCAGAGCCCAGACCTAAATCCCACTGAAAATCTGTGGGGTGACCTGAAGAGGGCTGCGCACAAGAGACGCCCTCGCAATCTGACAGATTTGGAGCGCTTTTGCAAGGAAGAGTGGGCAAATATTGCCAAGTCTAGACGTGGCAGGCTGATAGACTCCGACCCAAAAAGACTGAACGCTGTAATTAAATCAAAAAGTGTTTCAACAAGTATTAGTTTAAGGGTGTGCACACAGCTTATTGTAAATTTATTTATTTTTTTTTATGTTTTTCCCCCTAACAAATTAATTTGTTTTTCAACTGAATTGTACAGGTTATAGGTCACATTAAAGGTGGGGAAAATTTTTGAAATTTATTGTGGTTTCATTTTATTTACATCAGAAAAACCAATTGTTTTAATGGGGGGGTGTACACTTTTTATATCCACTGTATAATTCTTTAATTTGCGCTAGCAGCGCTGCTGCAAATTGTTACTCTCACTCAGGATCTTTCTACTTTTATTATTCTTATTTTCTTCTTATTATTCTCCTAATGTTTTTAGGACCTCAGTTTTCAACCAGTGATCACCAAATTTCACATGAAGAGTACCTCTGGGCTAAATTACGTTGCTATGACTTTTGGTGCTGATCTGGATCACTGATCCGGAATGATCCATGAAAAAAAATTCTGTTTTTCAATCCCGTATAACTGTCAATTTTCATTATTTTTTTCAATCAGTTTTTTTTTTTTTAATTTATTTTGTTCAGGGCGGCAGGGCGCAATGTTTCCTCACCAAGTGTCATTGTCTATCTCTTATCGTTCCAGATCTATAGGATACGGTAACAGCTAGCGCAAATCACTGTGACTTTAGTCACAGTCTCTATCTAGTTTCAGGATTGGAATCTAATTATGTTTCCATTTGTGGACATTGTTAGCGCTGTTTGATATTCCACTGACAGGACCTTTTTGTAAATGTATAATAAAACGTTATGGTTTCTCTCATGCATTTGATTGATTGCTAAAAAGTACGAAAATTTTAGACCACACATCGTGTTTTTTTTTTTTTTTCCATCATTACCATCATCCTTCTTCCAATCCTAGAACGTATGGAAACAGCCAACAAGCAGCTAGCAGCCAAAGAATGTGAGGGCACGGAGGACAACCGCAAAACCATCTCTCAGCTTCTGGCTCAGAGTGAGTATCCCTTCCATAAATTTCCTCAAAGTTGAATAAAATGCGTGCATTGTAGCTCATGGCTGTCCTGCAGCCCCTAAACGTGATTAGCTCTCTGGTTTGTTTGCAACAGCCTGAAACCTGCATTGAGCTGATTTTCCTTCTACTGTTTGACTGCTCCATAGACAAAGAGACTCAGCGGGAAAAGGAGAAACTTGAGATAGAGCTTAACGCACTGCGCTCCACCAACGAGGACCAGCGCAGGCACATCGAGATCCGTGACCAGGCCCTGAACAACGCTCAGGCTAAAGTCGTCAAACTGGAGGAGGAGGTGAGCTCACTGCTTTTCAGTTGTGGCCTGTTCAGCATATTTCCGTTGCATATGACTGTGCCAAGCTGCATGTTTTCAGTCACGTCTGGGATTAATTATCGAGTGCCTTCAAGGTCTCTGTCAGTGTGTGTTTGTGTGGGCCCTCTTGTGGACACTTTTTACCCTCTCGTTCTAGGCTGCAATATCTGGTTCTGTTTAAAGCTTAAGAAACATCTCGGAGGACCTCTGTGGAATTTAGGGTTTTTTCTTTACTGCTCCGAGTGTGCTGAGTCATTAAGCTATGCACAAGAGAATGCTTTGTTTCCTGCTGTTTCATACTGAGCGAAGGAGTCTCAAATCTGACGTTAATACTTCACTTTATAAGTTGTTGTAAAGATTGTTTACCATCCTGAATATGCTGTGTGTTAGATCATTGAAATTCCAACAGCACGTTTTTCTTATTGGTTTTCTGAAAGCTTCTTTAAAGTCAGTGTCGTGATAACCCACCCTAGCCCATAGCTGCCCAATTTTCAACAATCAGCAAAGAGACAATGACTTTACAGCTTTTCCTGAACTTCAGTGCTACAGCTAAGATCATCAAGCTCAAGTGAACTACGAGCCATGACCATCAGCCAATCCAAACAGCCTCTGCGAGGACGTTTCACCAAGAAAGTAGGAACGAGAAACCTCCAAACCGAAGGACTGCAAGTGTGATTTTTCACTCTAATGAGCTTGAAGTCTCTGAGCATGTTTGGAGAATGTGCTTTGGCTCAGCTGGCATGGCCCCAGATGGCCTTTTGGCCAGCGCTGAACAGGCTGCGCAAGCCACAATCCCAGAACGCGCTGGCCTGTTCCACTTTCCTCCGGCCCTGCCACAAACAGCCGCTTGTTCCACCAAACAAAGCCTCTTGAGTTGTTTGCCATGAAAGAACTTGAAGATGGCTGAATTCTTAATCCCCCACCCACCCACCCACCCACTCATCCAGCCAGCCTTGTCTAAATAAATGGAAACTGCATACTTGTCCTCTTTCTCTTCTTCTTCTGTGTCGCAGAGCCCCCAGAGCTAAATTGGGCCATTCATTTGGCCACAATTATAGCTTCTGGTGGATTCAAAAGTAGCTTGCTTTTTTTTTTTTTTTTATGAGGGGGAGTGGTCCGCAGGACACAAGGGGGTTATTGTAAGGTAGATTTTCAGTTAAGCAAGGCTCACCTGTGTGCTAGGGGTGTAAAATAAAACGTATAATGAAAAGGTAAATGGGTAAAAACTGATTCTGGTGTGTGTGGAGGGGGAGGATGTTGCACACTTCCTGGTTCACATGGCGTGTGTGTGTGTGTGTGTGTGTGTGTGTGTGTGTGTGTGTGTGAGAGAGAGAGAGAGAGAGAGAGAGAGAGAGGAGGACATTCTCCCTGTAGTGTTACAGAAAATGTTGGATTTTGACACCATAGCTTCATTAGAACCCAGATACACCTACTGCAAAAAAAAAATCTAAGCAAATGAAATCATGAATATGTGCAAATTTATCTCATCTCAATATCTGTAGCCGCTTTATCCTGTTCTACAGGGTCGCAGGCAAGCTGGAGCCTATCCCAGCTGACTACGGGCGAAAGGCGGGGTTCACCCTGGACAAGTCGCCAGGTCATCACAGGGCTGACATATAGACACAGACAACCATTCACACTCACATTCACACCTACGCTCAATTTAGAGTCACCAGTTATCCTAACCTGCATGTCTTTGGACTGTGGGGGAAACCGGAGCACCCGGAGGAAACCCACGCGGATACGGGGAGAACATGCAAACTCCACACAGAAAGGCCCTCGCCGGCCACAGGGCTCGAACCCGGACCTTCTTGCTGTGGGGTGACAGCGCTAACCACTACACCACCGTGCCGCCTCTGTGCAAATTTATATATTTCATATTATTATACATACAGGACACTTTTTTGATGGAATAAAAACGTGTTCTATTCCCTTCTAGTGGGTTATATTCATTTGGTTTGATAGCATGCAATATTGTTAGCATATCGCTTATCCTACGTGTATTGCGTCACTCTACCCAATGGAGAATGAGTGTTGAATATGGTTTGATATTGCACGGTTGTCAAGACGACATGACGTCACATGTCGGAGACGTAAAACTTCCATGCTTGCGAGTGATTGTGACGATCTGTAAACAAACATGGCTGGCAGGTTTGCTTCGTTAGAAAATACGGAAGATTTTGAGAAAATTTTGAAAGAGAGAGACACGTTGAACTCCCACAAGGAGTGTGTGTATACTGTATAATAATAATAATAATAATAATGGCATTTTTTGTGGTATATCAAATATATTCCATTCAGCTACTCGTCTTCGACTCGTTCAGTATCATGCTAGCTGAATGGAATATATCTGATATACCACGAAAAAATTCCAGCCATTATTATTTAATTATGTCATAATTATAAATCAAACAAAATTGTTCAGCATGTTACTTATCTTAAGCTTTAAATTTCCTTATTCAATTTGCATATCTAAATAATAGATGTAAATGTTCAATATTAGATGATTTCAAGCTGTAAATGATCTATAAAAAGCTTTGACTGGACTCCATTTGACTATTTGCGAAGATGAGTTTTTTGGGTTTTTTTAAATGTGATCTCGACTCGGCAGCATTTTAGTAAAACAAAAAATGTTTTGAAATTGATGTTCCTTTACAGAGTCAAAGCTGGGATATATCAATACGTGTTCAATTGAACTGAATCTTACCTGAATCGAATTGAACTGAAATCAGTACTGGCTTATTTTTGTGTTGTCTGATGAACTACGTATCAAGATGTGCACCTTATTGTCTAATTTGTATGAAAGAAAGAGATTCACACCCCTGCTGCCTGCTCTGTGTGTAGCTTAAGAAGAAGCAGGTCTACGTGGAGAAGGTGGAGCGGATGCAGCAGGCTCTGGCTCAGCTGCAGGCTGCCTGTGAGAAGAGAGAACAGTTGGAGCACAGATTACGCACACGGCTGGAGAGAGAGCTGGAGTCACTCAGGATGCAACAGGTACGACACACACACACACACACACACACACACACACACACACACTAAGCACTCTAGCAGATGTAGCCTGGGCTCAGGTGCTGATTTTCCCACAGGAGATGTTGCATTTCTGCAGTTCCACTCCATTCCTCCTGCGTGTCCAATCCAAATGTCCACTGGTCCTTTTCCATGACCCGTAATCTGGGGATCCGGGGGAAAGGTTGCAGCTCAGCTGCTGTGTTTTTGTGTGTGAAAGTGAGAGAGAGAAGAGGATGAGCAAACAGCTGGGATTGTTATTAGAGGCCCAGATACGAGACCTAACCTTGGAGCAGTGTGATTTTATTCAAGCAACTGAGTGATACGGAAGAATCCTTTAGCTTTTCTAGCACAATAATGCAATGCAATTTCAGCAAACTAGATTATGAACATGTTTTATAAAACTGAAAAGAAAAAAAATACACTCTGCACTTTTAAATGTAGGGAATAAACTACATTTCTGTTAATGCTAACTTTTCTACTTACTGCGAATCCTTCAGATTGGGGAGGTGGGGAAATCGGTGCAGTTATTAACGGAATATCTCTGGGATTTGATTCTTCCGGATCAGTCATTTATATAAACTATATGTGCGTGTCTGGAAAGATTACACTGTAGATTATCGTCTGTAAAATGATCAACTGAAGTAACCCCCAGTTAATGTACATCTTTCGGTAAAAAATAAATTATATATATTTCATTCCATGGAAAAAGAGATTTGGCGCTTTTTCTTCAGTATAAAGCCACACTAGGAAGTATCGCTTTATTTTTAATTTTTTATTATTATTTTTTAAAACAATCAAAATGAAACCAAGTCCATGTTTAAAACTCAGTACAATAAATTTTATTCTATTTACATTCACTGGATATGAGCAATCGCGTGCTCTGATTGGCTACTCTACTACTAGGCTATCAGCTCATATACCGTAAGAAGAGTAAAACAGAACGAGTGTGTTGCTGAACCAACCGAGGACGTAATAAAAACTCTACTTGAAAACAAAACTCCAAAAATTGTCAATTAGTATTTAAAAGAAAGTGAAATGGCTAAATGAACAGTCCCCCCTCAATATCGCCTGTTCCACACTCCAGCCCAGTTGGTGGTGCTAATGCACCTTTAAGGTGGTTTGCCAACCGCCAAAAAAAAAAACCTTAAAGTAGAAAACCCCCCAAAAAATACACACAAAAAAAGCAACAAATATGGAATAAAAGTATTTGATGTTAAGAACGTACCTTTTTATTTTTCAATAATTATCACATTTTTCACAAACTGCTGTCATTTCGCCAGTTTGTTTACATTCTAAGCGCAAATGATTTTGTTGGATGTTTTTATTCCCTGCTGGCCGAAAGACCCGAAGGAGGATTATGTCGTGGCGATGTCCGTCCGTCCGTCTGTCCTGGGAAGGGTACTCACCTTCTGAAGTCAACTCCTCTCAGAATTTTTGGATTTATTTCACGAAACTTGACAGGATTCTTTGTTATATGTCGGTAATACACATATTGCAATTTTGTTCAATTCAGTCTCATTTTTACCAGAGTTATGGCCGAGTTGCCAGCGGGGGATATTGTGCTCTCAGAGCACTCTTGTATAAAGTTTTTTTTTTTTTTTTTTAATTATTTATTGAATTTGCAAAAAATAGAAATGATCTGTTTCTCAAAATCCAGTGAATGTCTCGTCTCGTCTTTATCCGGGGCCGGGTTGCGGAGGCAGCAGTCTGAGCATGGAAGCCTAAACTTCCCTTTCCCCAGACACCACGGCCAGCTCCTCGGGAAGAACACCCAGGCGTTCCCAGGCCAGCCGAGAGACATAGTCCCTCCAGCGTGTCCTGGGTCTTCCCCGGGGCCTCCTCTATTATTCTATCCAGTGAAATGTGGATAGAATAAAACAGTTATTCCACTCAATCTCGTCGTACATGGCTTAAAGCCAACTCGGTGCTACGCAGCTCATCGGCCATCAGCTCGTGTACGACTCGATTTCGTGGAATAACTTAACTAGATGACGCTGAAAAGGACGTGTTGGAGAAGCCATGTCTATCACGGTTTTTGCAAGTTATTGACGTTCTAGCACGGGTGAGATCAAGTGCAACATATACGGCAGAAAACCTCCAACAAACGCCTATAACGAAGCTCAAAGCAATCAGTTTGTATTAAAATGAGGTGTGGAATTGCAGCATGTGTAAATCCTGAAGACACACCCACTTCTGTGATCTATACACACATCGCTTGTCCATTGTGAATTGATGATTATCATTAGACGTCCTTGACAGCACGACTTAACAGACACGTGTCCTGAAATCTTGTCCAAACAGTACTCAAGCAGCTCGACTCTAACCCCCTACTCTGTTCCGCACAGAGATCAGGAGGCTCGCAGAACCCCACAGGTCCTGAGTACAGCACGACGGCCCTGATGGAGCACCTACGGGAGAAGGAGGAGAGGATTTTAGCTTTGGAGGCTGACATGACCAAATGGGAGCAGAAGTACTTGGAGGAGAGTGTGATGAGACAGTTCGCCCTGGACGCAGCTGCATCTGTTGCCACGCAAAGGTACACGCACAGCTCGTTACTCGTGTATGTTCAGAGTGTGGTTCACGTCATGGCTGGTTCACTCATTAAGGCCTGCCTGAGCAGCTCAAAATCCAGAGACAACAATGACATTATTGTTATTACTTGGCTCACCAAGTTGGGAATCAAATTCTGTCAGCAGTGCCTGTTAATGATAAAATCTAATGTTTTTCTAACAGTTATAACAATTTTGGGCAAAAAGCCTCAAGAAGGAAAGTACAGATGATGAATAAGAACAACAAGACCGTCAATGACGATGTAGCTCACTCCGGCCCCGTCTAGTCCAGAAGGAAGGATTTAAAGTGGGCCACCTTGTGCAATAAATGTTGCAAGCTATACACACCTTAGGAATACCAACCTATTTACCAGAAAGAATCCAAAACAGCGAGGAATTGACTGAGAAGAAGCGATTGATTTATTTTAGTGCTGTCAAGCGATTAAAATATTTAATCGCGATTAATGTCGCGACTGTCATAGTTAACTCGCGATTAATCGCAATTTAATCGCACATTTTTGTCACATGAAAAACCATTGTAATTCTCTTATCAGCATAAAAAAGTGAATGGGCTTGCTCACTGTTCGAACTACGGGGGTACTCGGGGGATCCGAGATCCCCTGAAACAGACATGAGATCCCTTGAAAACATGATTTGGGAAATGTTGGGGGGTCTCTAAAATATTGGCAAAATGATGTTTATTGACATAGCAATCGTGTGTAACGGGAAGCATTTGCATATCCGAAGTGAGCGCGCGATGGAGATCCGCGCTCTGAGACAAGCGCAAGCACCCCCCCAAGGGAAAAAAAGGGACCCCTCGAAAATATCGGCATAGTTCGAGCACTGGTTGTACCAATTTTTTTTTTTTTTTTATTGCAGAGCATAACACGTCTTGTCACAGCCACTGCAAAGTCGGGCTGGAGCTGCCGATGGGAAAACGAAACCTAAGCCGAGCACCATGGCTCTTCGGGGGAGGGCAGAGGACTCTGGCTGTGCGGGGCGTGGCATTACAGTCTAGCTGCTATCGTTTTTCTAAGCAAAGTCTCTGTTCCAAGTTCCTGGCAGTTTCAAAAGCTTATGAAAAACCTAGCCTGGGCCCGCCCATCCTAATAGCTCGTAGAGCTTTGTCGCGTTAGCCAGACTATGAAAAACCTACATCATGTCACAGAGCGTTAATCTCGCGATAAAAAAATTATCGCCGTTAAAATTGAGTCAACGCGTTAATAACGCGACATTTTTGACAGCACTAATATATTTATTTTTTGTTGAACTGCTCATTAAGGCTTAATTAGTCCATAACATTTAATAACTGTAGTTAAGCAAATCTGGGTAGAAGTTATATGCACCCCAGGCAGACCGACCTTCCTGCCAAAAAGAATCAAAAATCAGTGAAGAATTGAGAGAGAGAAGAAGCAATTTTTAGTGAAATGTGGATGACGCCGGACAGGCATAAACTCATCACCTGTCGGCCGGATGTGCTCATGATAATAAGTTCACATCTTGCAGATGATCAGCTCTGGCAATGAATGTTAGGAATTTTGCCTGGAAAAAATTGACAGACAGTTGATGAAAGTTGTTCGTGGTGTTGGGAAGCAAGGGTAAATTTAGCTAAACGTCTATCAGTTATCTGTGCATGCTTACATTCTGTCTCCATGTGGGATTTCTTGATGGTTAAAATGACAAACTGTCCTTCAAGCAGATTAGCAGTTAGTAGACTTATTGCTCCAGAACATGATCAAAATGACCTCTTAAGTGATGCGAAAAAACAGGAAGAAGGTTCCTTCTTGGGTTTCTAATAGTCTGTTTCAATATGACCTCATCCTGCAGAGACACTTCATCAGCTATGATCAGCCACTCGCCCAGCAGCAGCTACGACACCTCGGTGGAGGCGCGCATTCAGAAGGAAGAGGAGGAGATTCTCATGGCCAACCGACGCTGCCTGGATATGGAGAGCCGCATCAAGAACCTCCATGCCCAGATCATCGAGAAAGACGCCATGATTAAGGTGCTGCACCAACGTTCGCGTAAGGAGCCAGGCAGCAAAGCCGATGGCCCGTCCGCCATGCGCCCCTCCAAGTCCCTCATGTCCATAGCCACGGGCTCGAGTGGATTGGGCAGCTCAGGTCTGCTCTCTCACTCGCTGGGGCTCAGCGGCAACAGCCCGATTACAGAGGAACGCAAGGAGGACCGTAGCTGGAAGGGCAGTCTGGGTAAGAAAAGACACTGCTCTACTGAACACATTGAGTTTGAGTAATGGATGGAAATAGAAACTTGGACTTGTTGGTCACTTCATTAGAAGCAACTGTACCTCTGCTCATTCAAACTCATTCATGCAGTCAGCCAATCATGTGGCAGTAGCACTTTTTTTGTATTTTTTTTTTATGCGATCTCTGTGACCCTGACATGGTGGTTGGTGCCAGACAGGCTGGTTTAGTATTTCGCAAACTGATCTCCTTGGATTTTCATACACACCAATTTCTATGGTGCGAAAAACATCCAGTTCAACTGACAGGAAGGGTGCAGTAACTCAGATAAACCACTCTTTACAAACGTGGTGAGCTGGAAAGCATCTCGGAACGTGCGGCTTGAATCTTGAGATGATTCAAGCCAGATGGGAGGCTGAAGCTCCAGTGGGCACATGCTCACTGAACCTGTACCATTGAAGATTGGAAAAAGACCAGGTGATATTTTTCAAGTCTTTATCTCTGCAGTTCAGTTGTATGGTATTTCAGCAGGTTGAGAAATAAAATCACCACAAATCATTTTGACAGCAGATCGTTCTGTTGATTTGGTGTGACTCATGTGACACGTCATAACACGAAAGGTTTCATTTCTCCAGAACCTCTGATTTTCACAGTTCATGCACGTTTTTGTTTGCCATTGTTGAATAGAAAGTTTGAGAAGGCTGGTGGGCTGCGATTGTCCTCACATCCTCAAACCCAAAGGAAACCTTATTTTCCTGCATGGAGCAGAATACTGTTTGGAAATTTATCTTGTTCTGTTAAAAGCAATCAGTGTGAAACTACTAAAAAGCTGAAAAATTTCAAACACATTTTTGGTGGTTCGCAGGTGTGTTACTGGGACCGGAGTTCAGAGGTGACTCCTTGAGGACCGAGTCCATCTCGTCTTCTCCGTCTCCGGTGCTTCCCTCCACCCCGATGCCAGCCACTGCCCACTCGAAGACGGGCAGCCGGGACAGTTGTACACAGACGGACAAGAGTCAGGATTCGAGCAAACCCAGCACCCCGGCACTGCAGAGCGTAGCAGTCAACAACCGCATCAGCAGCCCAAGTCCTGTCTATATCCCCGACCGTATCGCAGGTAACACCAGTGTTGTAGTCGAGTCACTAAACCTTGAGTCCGAGTCCAGTCTCGAGTCCGCAGTGTTCAAGTCCGAGTCATTAAAGAAAATTTCGAGTCGAGTCCGAGAACAAGACCTCAACTGCACCATTTGACGGTGGCTGTTGCTTCCTTTATGTGAAAACATCTCTGCTACTGTGTTGGACTAACGTTCCTGCTCGACTGCACCGTTTTAGTCAACAGGCTACAGATAAAAAGCTTGTTCATAGCTCAGCAAGCCCCGCCCACTATCAACAGGGCAAATAACATGAGAGAGGGTTAACACTAGCTAGTTCATCGCTCAGCAAGCAAACCCCGCCCACCATCAAGCGTGTCACTTCCTTCTCTGGGTGGAGTCTTGCCAAATGACGATTGAAGTTCGAGGTCGTCCCCGTCGTCTCCTCGATAGTTCTTCTACATATGGAACACATACTGTAGCAGTGCATTTTTTTTTTTTTTTTTTTTTTTTTTTCCCCACTGCACGAGAAGTCTGTAGAAGCAAAGCGGACAATCCTAGTGGTGTCTCTCCAGGCATTTTAGCGCCGTTAACGTTAGTTTGTTCCTGAAACATGACGTATGAACAGGCGAATGTGCATTCTCTTACACAAAATTAGTATAAAATTCATGTAGATGGGGCGGCACGGTGGTGTAGTGGTTAGCGCTGTCGCCTCACAGCAAGAAGGTCCGGGTTCGAGCCCCGTGGCCGGCGAGGGCCTTTCTGTGCGGAGTTTGCACGTTCTCCCCGTGTCCGCGTGGGTTTCCTCCGGGTGCTCTGGTTTCCCCCAAAGACTTGCAGGTTAGGTTAACTGGTGACTCTAAATTGAGCGTAGGTGTGAATGTGAGTGTGAATGGTTGTCTATGTGTCAGCCCTGTGATGACCTGGCGACTTGTCCAGGGTGTACCCCGCCTTTCGCCCGTAGTCAGCTGGGATAGGCTCCAGCTTGCCTGCGACCCTGTAGAAGGATAAAGCGGCTAGAGATAATGAGATGAGATTAGATGAATTCATGTAGATGTAAATATGCCAAATTATTATGGCATGTTACAAAAACATGAAGAAAAAATTTGAGTCCTCGTCTCCAATTTACGAGTCCGAGTCATCAGCGCTCAAATCCAAGTCAAGTCACGAGTCCTTAAAATTAGGGCACGAGTCAGACTCGAGTTGGAGTCCTGGACTCGAGTACTGTAAGCCTGGGTAACACGCACTTTTTCCTGTGAACGACTCGGTTTGATTTGATGTCACTCGCTGAACTCGGGGTTGAGGAGACCGCCCCATGTTTCCTTTGGTTTTCCAAAGCGTTAACTGAATATTCGCAAAGTAAATCGTAGTAGAGGTCCATCTTTCACACTGCTGTGACATTAGTCATGCATGCTTGCTTGTATCTAAACAAATGGATGCACTTTTGCATTGATGCATGACAGCCATGTAGACAGATCCAGGCAGAGCGCTACATGCATCCTTCAGTGTTATGTCACCTTTGTTTGCAATAATAAAGCGTCATTGCATTTAGGATCTTGGATTTGGTTCTAATTTGAAACAGCGTTTCAGTTCCCAGCCCTAGTTAGAAGCAGGAAATTCAGAGTCAGGAGTTTTCGTCGAGCACAACATAAAATCCAACATCTATCAAAAGCTTAGCAATGAAACTATTATTATAAATTTGAGGCATTGTATTAAATAAAATGAGGACTCATTCATTGATGTGGGATAAATTATTCCCACGAAGGCAGACATGCAGCTGGCTTCATGCATGTTCTTTTCAGTTCCACCTGTTATATAGCTAATTTGTACTTTTTGCCGAATGTGCGTTTAACCTGTTGACTTTTAGTTTCTTCTATAAAGTAAATAATCTTTTTTTTTTTTTTTCCACGTTCATTATATCCGTGACTGTATTTCACACACCCCTTCTCAATCAAAACCGATGTCGTGATGGTGGTGTGTGAAAAATTATTGGCACAAACATCAGATCAAATTAAAGGAGAACTGAAGTAATTTTTAAACTTGCTTTATTTCTTAATTAACGTGTTATTCGGTTTTAGTAACCTTATATCGTGACTCATATTGGCAACTAATTGCAATTAAATATTATACTTATCGGCCTATTTGGTTTTTAGCCGTGTTGAATTTAGTTTGTTTGGTCCACGGCAGGCGTCGCTTACCTGCGCGATCTTTACGAGACTTGTGCGAGACTTCGAAACGTGAAGTGTCAGCCAGGTGTCAGTGCCGCCATTTTGAAAACTGTTTTCCAAATGAAATATTGCACAAAAACGAGTTTAAATTACTGCCTACTTTTTTCAAACTTTCCTGATTGCTATCAAAACAAACAAAACTTCCGACTTGATTACGTCAGCATTCGAAAGAGGGCGCGCGCGTCTTTTGACAGCGTTGGCAGATGTCGGTCACTTTGATTTCCGCTGTACGTTTTACTTCCGTCCTACGATGTCTCGCACAGGTCTCAGCGAATCTCGTATACGGCCGTCGCTTTGACATATGGACTGATATATTACAGAGCATATTTCAAACACTCATAACTTGCTATAGCAGCGACAAAATAGCGATCAAAAAGGCACTCATATTTAATAAAATGAGAGAAATAGAATTTTGATGATAAAAAAATTTGCCTTCAGTTCTCCTTTAAATCTTAAGGTGTTTTTTTTTGCTCTGTCTAATCACCAGACATGAGTGTGACCGAGTCTACAGTCTGGGCTAGAAGGAAATCAGCCCCAGCCTTGCGTTTTGCTTCTTCATACCATTGTGTGTGTTTGCTTTATGACTGTTGATGTTGTGCTTCATACTACAAAAATCTGACTGAAGACATTCGTTAGTCTGATGTGGCTGTCAAAAATGAAACCGATGTCTTGTGTGCTAGCACGTTTACGCTAGTCGGCCCTGGTGGCTTCCAGTGGCGGTGGCGTTTCGACCAGGTAGATTGAGAGGATGTGATTCTAATCAGAGGTTTTGTTTTCATTAGATGTTCCAGTGTTCCACAGCAGTACTCTGGAGAGGAGGGCGCCAGTGCAGTCTCATCCACAACAGCCTCAATCCCAACCACAAAAACAGGAGGACATGGATAACGAGATGGTGGAAATACTCATCTGAACCGAGTTTTAAACACACACACACACACACGGAACCCCACTCATGACATCGATAGATAGATTTAAAAAAATTTGCCTTTTTATTCTTGTGGCCACATTTTGCTAATTCTTTCTGAATAGAACAGCCTGCTTTTTATAAATGCATGACTTTCATTTAACGTGCTTTCCAATGAAGGTACCGCGCCTTTAAATTTGATACCTGGTGGGTGCGTAAGTTCCAATAGAATAACTAGAACCAAACAAAGGGAACTCGCACACCTATATGCTGATGTAATAATGCACTTTTATTGCATATTAAAACAAACAAAAAGTGCTACCCAAGTGAAAAGTGCAAACGTTTCGGTCACAATCAGACCATCCTCAGTGCAAACAATTAAACATAAAGACACGCCCATATATAGACAAGGCCACGTACACGGAAAACAGGTAGTAGATCTACAACCAAGCTTGAATACAGGTTAGGATGCATGGATAAAGACATCCTATCATCAGTACCATTCCTGTTATGATTTAACTAATGACATAATTTATAGTCATAATAAATGTCATAAGGAAAGAAAAAAAAATATATATATATATATATATATACACACAAATATATAAATAAAAAATATATTAGAAATAAAAGCATGCAAAAAAAACCCATCAAACAATAAACGTAAGACTAAGTGTACAAACTATTCATAGAAGTCAAAATCCTCATTCAATCCATTTGGTTGCAATGTTTTTAAATAAAAAATCCATCTGGCCTCACATCTCAGTAAAAACTGACTAGTACAGCTACTACGACGATTAGGGAGAACTCTGTCAATGCCAACAAACTTAAGATCATTAGCTGAATGTTTAGCTTCATTGAAGTGTCTTGCAACTGGCGATTTAGAGTCTCCCCTATATATCGCGCTCCGATCTACCTCCTAAGTTGTCCCTGTGGTCTACAATATGTGGGGTGCACCCGCAGACAGTTGAGAATCCGTCTCAATGAGCATCGGAGCGCGATATATAGGGGAGACTCTAAATCGCCAGTTGCAAGACACTTCAATGAAGCTAAACATTCGGCTAATGATCTTAAGTTTGTTGGCATTGACAGAATTCTCCCTAATCGTCGTAGTAGCTGTACTAGTCAGTTTTTACTGAGATGTGAGGCCAGATGGATTTTTTATTTAAAAATATTGCAACCGAATGGATTGAATGATGATTTTGACTTCTATGAATAGTTTGTACACTTAGTCTTACGTTTATTGTTTGATGTTTTTTTTGTGTTTTTATTTTTAATATATTTTTTATTTTTTTAAATAATTTAATTTTATTTATATATATATATATATATATATATATATATATATATATATATATATATATATATTCTTTCCTTATGACATTTATTATGACTATAAATTATGTCATTAGTTAAATCATAACAGGAATGGTACTGATGATAGGATGTCTTTATCCCTGCATCCTAACCTGTATTCAAGCTTGGTTGTAGATCTACTACCTTTTTTCCGTGTACGTGGCCTTGTCTATATATGGGTGTGTCTTTATGTTTAATTGTTTGCACTGAGGATGGTCTGATTGTGACCGAAACGTTTGCACTTTTCACTCGGGTAGCACTTTTTGTTTGTTTTAATATGTAATAAAAATGACTTTCATTTAAGCCACTGCGTCTGATGGTGTGGACAGTACAGAGCCTGTAAGGCCATGATTTAACTAAAATGTGGCCACGACTTTATGTAGAGAGGATATTACACGGTCATGTGAAGATATAAAGGTTATCTTTGAGTGGTGAATGTTCTTTATATCATATGGACACATCCACAAAATAAAAATTCTTTTGATTGATTATTTTTTATTTTGAACCATTTTGACAACGCACGTCCAGTCAGCGGGAAAACACTGGGAGTGATGTCATCGGTGTGAAATATCGGAAATTATTATACATACACATCCGCAGTCAGTCGATGCGACGAAGACTGACAGAGGTTTAATAGGTTTCCTCCAAGTAGGTCTGTCGTAGGCTGTCTCCTGCCATTGGTTGAGATCAACGTCTCTCCATTTCTCTTAGCAATGTCTTTGAACCTTAATCTGGGTCTCCCTTGATTACGCTTTCCTAAACAGAGCTGAGAGTATAAAAGCTGCCTTTGTAGTCTGTTCTTATCCATCCTGTGCACATGTCCCAGCCATCCAAGGTTCTTCTCGATGAGAATATCAGCCACTGATGGTAGTCCTACACAGCGGAGAATTTTCACGTTCGTAATCTTTTCCTTCCAGGATATGTTCATTACGGCTCTCAAATGCCTCATCATGTAAGCGTGGAGCTTTTTCACTTGGGTGCGATATACAGTGCAGTACGGTCCATGTTTCAGTGCCATACAGGAGGGAAGAAAGCGCAACAGCTCACTGGACCTTACACTTGACTTTGATAAAAACATGCCGGTTTTTCCATAGCCTGTCCAAATGCAGCACGTGCATTTCCCATCCTGTACCCGAGTTTGCTGTCTAGTCTGGCATTGTTGGAAATGGTGCTACCGAGGTGTTTAAAGCCTGTACACTGCACCAAGGGCTTCTGGTTGATAGTTATGGTTGTTGGCTCAGGAGGTGGTTTGAGATATTTTACTGGTTGGTACAAGCACTGAGTTTTCTTGATGTTGACCTTAAGGCTGAATTTGGAGGTCGCTTTGGCCAAACTATCCACTATTCTCTGAATGGCAGCAGCACTATCATCTGCAAACAACAATTCTCGCACGAGGACCTGGGTTGTGCGTGTTTTCGCTCGAAAATGGGCTAAGTTAAACAGATCAGCATCATGACGAGTTTGGATGTAGATACCTTCCCCAACACCCTTGAAGGCTACTTCTAACATTGCTGCTAGGTAGAGACAGAACAGTGTTGGGGCGAGTACACAACCTTAGGCCTAGGTCACAACCAGACGTGCGATTTTTGGCGTTTCCCAAATCGCTGCGGTTTTTTTGTTGTTGTTCGTGGAGAAAGACGCACGTTGGCTGTAAGTTTGTCTTGCAACCTGAAAAAACCGTAAGCGCCCGTAGAGTTTGTTTGACATGACAAAGAACGTCTGCGGCCAGTCTACGGCTCGAAAATCAGTACGTCACATGCGCGCCTTCCGTGCGTTTCTTGCACGTAGACCAGCCGTAGGAGCACATACGGCCGGTTGTGACCGAGGCTTTACTTGACTCCGTTGGTGCCTGCAAATTCCTTTGAGCCACATGAGCTCAAGGAAATACGTCACTCAGAGCTACGATGCATTTCGTATGAAAAATGTGAGTTTTTCAACACGAGAAGATGAACTTCATATCTTCAAGCCGACCTGTGATTTTTCTTTTTATTATATTGACACGTTCAAAAAAACAAAAAGTACCCAAATTTCCTCACAAGTGACAGATTTATGTCACGGTTTTGGTTCTCCATGTCCCGGATGGAGCCCATATGAAAAATATTTCCCAGTAAAACACTCGTGTAAATAATATAATATATAGAAAAATCTCTTCGTGTCATGAGCAGGGCTCCGAATGCATACACTCACTCACTCACTCACGAGGTGAAGGATTCCTTTTTCTACATCATGCTCTAGTACTTTGGAGACGCTCATGGTGTACTGAAATGCACTACGTTTTTATGCCTTGTATAGATCAATAGACCATATCAATCATGATTAACGTTTTGTACAGTATTCTGTGGTGGTATTTTGACTCTCCAGTTTTAGGACCAAATGTATTGGCAACTTTTTTTTTTTTTTGCGCATTTATTGCACTACTTTTTCTTTAAGCTTTTGATATTATTTGAACTAGATAGTGCACATATACCAATGTTATCAATTTTTGGCACTTGAGTTATACGACTGTATGGTAACTAGTGAAACAGTCGTTACATGTAAATACTGTATCTAAATACTGTAAGACCACATGTAAGATAGGAGGAGTGAATGTGTACGGCCCTGTGAACCTTAAAGACACTGCCAGAGTGTTGAAGAGTACTGACCTCACTCACAGAATAGCGTGGTTTTGCTGTGTATGCAAAGAAAAAAAGCCCAACTGGTTTTGGGTTTGTGTAAGCAAGTGATGAGTGAATTAAAATTTTTTTTTGGGGGGGGGGCCTTTGGACCAGCAAGTGTCTTTCTTAACATTTGAGCTGCGGCAGCATCAATGTGCATCAAGTGCCACGCCTTACGATGTGAACGCCGTCATTTCATCCGTCACGGTCTGCCGCGTCTCTATCCATTTCAGACTTTTTTTTTTTTTAACATGGTTACTATAACTACATTACATTATCTGTTATGTATAGGCTACAGTATGACGTGTTTCTTGTAAGAATATTCCAGGGAATTCACAATATACATTTCGCTTTTGACCAAAGGATAGAGAGAATGCACACCTTGTATACGTGTCATTAAAAAAAAAAAAAAAGGGTTAACGCATGACATTCCACTGGGCAAAAACAGCTGGATTGAAATGGTTGGTCTGATAAATTAAGCCAATTAATGTCCTCTATTATATTCTCTCTATAGTCTTTTTTTTTTTTTTTTTGCTCAGTGGGTTCTTGAGATTGTCTGTCTTAAAACCAGACTATCATCTGAACAGTTCATATTTCTTTCGTCTCTGTTTAAAACGACTTCATGAAAAGAAAAATACCTCACGATATATAGTTGTTTTTTTTCCTGCACAAATCTAGGCTGTGCCTTAAATTTTCCATGAGCATAATGCTGCATTCATGACTAGTTAGGAAAGGGGAAGTTTATGGCTTCCTAGTAGGAAAGATCTGATTGAACGGCTCTCCAACTCGTAATTCCTACTCAAAATCAAGAGCTCCCCTTTTCCACCGAGGCAGTTTGGAGCTGGTGACTAAACCGGAACCAGGTCTTCTCGTTTCGACAGCCAAAGAAGCAGCTCTTGGTCAGTAAAACTGATTCAAAAGCAGTACCAACACCTTGCTGGTCTAGAACTGCTTGCGTCAGGGACAGAGCCGCGGGATTATCATGACCAACTGAACTCTGAGCGCCCTTTTTTCCCTTTTTTAAACTAACTAGTGTAGCGTCTAGTCTGCCTTATCCAGTAGGCCGCCATTGTTGGTGTTTTGCTTTGGCGCTAACGTTAGCGAGACAGCAGAAACGTATACGGTGATGGAATGACGTGGCTCTCTAACCTGTAGAAAACCAAACTGGTTCTTAGAGTCGCATGTTGAGCCAAGTCTGAACCCAGAACTCGCACCTAGGTCACGCTGATGTCAAGGGGGCATCACTTCAATATTGTGGTGCTTATAGTGAAAACACAAGATATCAAGTTATTCCACAAAATCGAGTCGTACATGAGCTGATGAGGAGCGTAGCACCGAGTTGTCTATAAGCTGTGTACGACGAGATTGAGTGGAATAACTTTTATTCTATCCACATTCACTGGATTTTCAGAAACGGATCATTTTTATTTTTTTGCAAATTTGATAAATAAAAACTTTATACAAAGCATCCAACAAAATCGTTTCCACTTCGGCGGATTTCTTAAAAACCTATCAATAGCTGCATGAATTGACTTGTGGTTTTTTTGTACAAAGTGCCATCTTGATGATGTGCCGAAGTATAGAATAGTTTAGACGTTTATTTAAATTCTTCCTTGGACATTTCAGTTGTGTAATTTTCAAACTTCTTTAACCAGGCTAAAAACAAAAAAGTTTTAATGCTTCCAGATGCATGTAAACAAATTGGCAAAATGACCAGAGCAATTTGTGAAAAATGCTATAATCATGGGCGGCACGGCAAGAAGGTCCGGGTTCGAGCCCCGTGGCCGGCGAGGGCCTTTCTGTGCGGAGTTTGCATGTTCTCCCCGTGTCCGCGTGGGTTTCCTCCGGGTGCTCCGGTTTCCCCCACAGTCCAAAGACATGCAGGTTAGGTTAACTGGTGACTCTAAATTGAGCGTAGGTGTGAATGTGAGTGTGAATGGTTGTCTGTGTCTATGTGTCAGCCCTGTGATGACCTGGCGACTTGTCCAGGGTGTACCCCGCCTTTCACCCGTAGTCAGCTGGGATAGGCTCCAGCTTGCCTGCGACCCTGTAGAACAGGATAAAGCGGCTAGAGATAATGAGATGAGATCCTATAATAATAATTCTTAAATTAAAAAAAACCATACTTTCTTACCATCAAATACTTTTATTCCTTTTTTTATTTTTTTTGAGTAGAGTTCTTATTTCATCCTCGGTTGGTTCAGCAACACGCTCCGCCATTTTGTTTTACTCTACTCACAGTATAGGAGCTGATATCCTAGTAGTAGAGTAGCCAATCAGAGCGCGTAATTGCTCATATCCAGTGAACGTTGATAGAATAATATTTATTTAAGCAGTCTTGGGTTTCCCGTTTATCTGAAATTGCTAAATACTGGGTTATATTTTGATCATTGAAATGTTTCGCATTCTGGCGCTATTAACTGCGAATTCTCGCATCCACTTTAAAAGAAAAACACTAACCAACCATTTCCAGTTCTTGTAGACTGCGCTGGAAGAAGACCGTGGAAGTTTTTTAGATCAGGAAGAGGAGACTTTTCACAGCCCCTTAATTCACATCTATTTCTGAGTTTGTCTGAACACACTAATGTAGGAAGTACGAGGTTTCGAGTTGAAAAATTCCCCGAGTTGTCAGGAATGCAGCATGTGTGCATCTTATTAGTGCTAAAAAGTCCATCTTGACAGTGAGGTTACATTCTCGATTACCTAGTAACCATACGACAGCGCGTCCTGAACAGAGGCCAACGTTGCTAACAACAACAGAATCTTAGCGGGCAGAGAGGTGAAGAAAAATATTCACAAACTCACGAATGACATCGAATGACCTTTCCCCTTCAGTGATGGCATTTTGGCTGAGTAAATGATGCTATTCACGTTTGAATTGACCTCCTGCTCAAGCTGGAATCCAGAAATCAGATTTGTTAGGCGTCTCCTGTATTGTATCAAAAGATTGATTGATTAAAAAAAAAAAAAGGCACCTCTGCATAAACATCTGTTCAAACTGGAACTCCTGAGCCAGTGAGAATGATGACCTCACACAAAGTATTTATGATGACAGCCAAATAAATCAGAAAAAAAAACCCACAAAATGTACAAAAAACAAAACATGCATTATTGCGCATCACTGAGATGCATTTTTGTTGTTGCTTTAACAGCAAGCTTCTTTTTGTGTGCGTGTGTTTGGATCAAGGTCTTCAGTATAAAACATTAAGAAATACCTGCTCTGTATTATTTAAAACTGGTACTTGACATTTCCTGCACAGTTTTTTTTTTTTTTTTTTAAATCCGTACGTTTACTCAGTCATTTGAGCCACATGTTTAAGTTCTCTCTTAACGAGGTTATAAATAATCATTCCAGCACGATTATACCCGACCACTGTCAAAATGAAACGTGCCAGCTTGTACACGCAAACGTCTCCAGTAATTCAGTACAACACCTCTAGCTAATGTTTGGGCACGGACAATAGACCTAACGGCTGTTGATTTGAGGTTTGGGTGGGATCCGGGGCCGCCGCCGTCGTTTCTGCAAGCGTTTCTGGAAAAATCGGAATCGAATTCAAGACTTTCTTGTTTAAAATGTCCATCCAAGATGCCTGTGGTAAATTATGTAACCTTTATAATAGCTGCTAGCGCTGCAAACGGCTGAGGTTCTGCAAAGTGCAAACGTTCACTGATTATTCGTGTCGTTGCATCATTTCCTGACGGTCCCACCTAAAGTTCACTCAGTGTTCTATCAGTCTTGATGGTCTTGCTACTTTTGCTAAAAAAACAAAACAAGAATGTGTTGTAGTCCAGCTCAGGACGATCTACGAAAGGTTTTGTCTTGCCTTATGTACAGTATCTCTCACTTTGGGCCAGTGATGAATAGTTTTTCTCCCCTCCTCCAAGCGAGGAATGCTTTTCTTTGACTTCCTGAGTATTGGTTTTGTCACAAAAAAGTGTGTAGTTGCTGCTTGACGACATTTATTACTGTGTACAATCGTTTGTTTGTAATTGAAACGTATTCTTTCATCCAATATCTTGTTTTTTTACAAAATTCATCTCATTCTGTTTGTTTTTCATTTGCAATTTTGACCTTTTATTATCTGGTTTATACTTCAGAACATGTTCCAAATAACATTTTACATATATTTTTTTCTTAATGAAATTTAATTTAATTTTTTCAATAAATAACTATACTGAGCAATCAGTTGTGTTTCCTTGTGTTTGTCTGGAACATCAGTGAAACAGCCGGTACACTATCGTATCGTGTTTACTTCATTTAAATAACATACACAGGGTCAGTTAATTAAAACGTTAAAATTCATACATTATAGAAATAAAGCGCATCTTCAAAGAAAGTGAAAATTGTCTTGTTTTGGTTTGCAAAGTTTTTACATTTTTACAACAATAAAAAAAAATAATAATTCAGCATCAAACCCCAGAGCATACCTTGGTTAGTTTGGAGTGTTATGGTTTGAAATCATCATGCAGTGAGATTTTGTAGATGAGATTACGGTTAATCATCTGTTTAAAAACAGTGCAAACTGGTGGTGAAAATTTAAAACAATGATTTATTATAAAACAGTCTCTTTGGACACACTTCTATATAAAGATAAAAGCTGATTAAATTGTTCTGTATTCGAAAGAGGGGGTGGTGCGTGTATTTAATTTTTTTTTTTTTTTAATATATACAGTCAGCATTTATCACGTTGTTATGCTGAAACGGGGGGAAGGAAAGGTGGGAAAAAAATTATACATCACAGCATCACCTGGTCTGAGAACCGGTGTTGCTGTAGCCCAGATAGAGGAAAGGGGTTACGATGTTTTTTTGGGCATCATAGCCAGGCACAAAAAGATGAGAAGCAACCACTGGGTTAAGGGAAAAAAAAAATGGAAGGAACGGTTTTAATTTTGAATGTTAGCGATGAGCTAAAAGTCCAAAATTTCACTCTGACACCGCGATGCCCTTAATGATTAAAACATCTAAATTATATTATATTATTCTGTCCACATTCACTAGATATGAGCAATCGGATACTCTGATTGGCTACTCTACTACTAGGATATCAGCTCGTGACTAGAGAAAAACAAAATGGCGGTGCGTGTTGCTGAACCAACCGAAGATGAAATAAAAACTCTACTAGAAAACAAAAAAGCAAAAGTATTTGATGGTAAGAGCATTTTTTCCCCCAAGAATGATCACATTTTTCATCTTTTAAGCATTAAAACTTGTTGAATTTTTTTAGACTGGTTCAAAAGATTGAAAATTACAGAACGGAAATGTCCGAGGAAGAATTAAATAAATGCCTAAAGCTGTTCTATACCTCGGCAAAACGGCACTTTCTACAAAAACAAACAAAAAAACCCACTAAAGTCAATTCGTGCCGCCATCGATAGTTTTTTATTTTTTTAAAGAAGTCTGTCTAAGCGGAAATGATTTTGTCAGACATTTTGGATAAAGTTATTTATCGAATTTGCACAAAAATAAAAAATGCTCCATTTTTCAAAATCTAGTGAATGTGGATAGAATAAAACAATTATTCCACTCACTCAATCGTGGAATAATTGCCAAACAGAACATGTAATGTGCTTTATATTCCCAGTCAGTAAACTATGAACTAAATAAAACTAAACCTAAATTCACTCCCTGAGACAGCATTAGAACAGGAGACACTGCTTCAGAGCTCACTGGATACAAGAGAAAACTTCTTTCCCCTCACTCTCAGCACAGTGCTGTGGAGTTCTGGGAATTCTTGTGACCTTCCTCAAATTCCTGACCTCGCTCTTACGCAACACTCCTGATTCGAACCTACCTCCGGTCTCACAGTGAGCTCCTACGCTGAGTGCTGTATGTAAGTGCACAGTTTAAACAGCAGGTGTTAGTGCTGCTGGAGAGGACCTGATCTCCCAGAGGGCTTTGCAGGTTTATCTGCGCATCCAGAGCCAGCCGTTGATCAGACCGGCAGAAAGGAGCAGGGAGAAGAGCAGCAGTTCGCTCTGCCTGTGTTCAGCGTTCTGTTTCTCCAGACTCGCTATCCGTCTGTTCATCTTCATCATCTGCAAAAACAAAGTGAAGGAAAAGACTTGCAGATGTTTGGAGACGGATCTAATCCCTGCTGTAGCAGCTTTTAGGACTCGGGTGGAATCTGGCGCCCTCTTGCAGTTATTTTGCAAATCACATGACCATCTTCTGACTACGCACATGAGGAGATTTGAGAATGGACACAAGTCACTTCAAATAAAACTGGAGTAATCATTTTAACAGTAGACAGCCAAGCATTTGTCAAGTTAAAATAATAATAACAGGCATCTTTGTTTAACTTGCAGATAAACTTTTGGATTTTTTTCCCCTTTCCAGTTTGCTCACCTGGGATGGTGAAGGCTAACCTGTGCTTTTTATGAGACACAAGAACTCAACCAACTGCATCTTTTCAAACTTACTGCTCATGCTGCGTCACAGGGAGGCGTAACACACTCCGAGCAAAGCGCTATCCGCCCTGTTCCGCATACGTGAGCTCACAAATGCGTACGATTGGCTAGCGTAATTGACAGAAGAGACAGGATGCCCCTACTAGTCACACAGTGCGTTTACATGCACATCCAAATCGAGCTACTGTCGGTAATCGAGCTAAGGGTCACAGCGAAATCCAATCCTACATGCACACAAGGAAATCGAGCTATTGTGTGAGGTACAGTGGTGCTTGAAAGTTTGTGAACCCTTTAGAATTTTCTATATTTCTGCATAAATATGACCTAAAACATCATCAGATTTTCACACAAGTCCTAAAAGTAGATAAAGAGAACCCAGTTAAACAAATGAGACAAAAATATTATACTTGGTCATTTATTTGTTGAGGAAAAATGATCCAATATTACATATCTGTGAGTGGCAAAAGTATGTGAACCTCTAGGATTAGCAGTTAATTTGAAGGTGAAATTAGAGTCAGGTGTTTTCAATCAATGGGATGACAATCAGGTGTGAGTGGGCACCTTGTTTTATTTAAAGAACAGGGATCTATCAAAGTCTGATCTTCACAACACATGTTTGTGGAAGTGTATCATGGCACGAACGAAGGAGATTTCTGAGGAGCTCAGAAAAAGCATTGTTGATGCTCATCAGGCTGGAAAAGGTTACAAAACCATCTCTAAAGAGTTTGGACTCCACCAATCCACAGTCAGACAGATTGTGTACAAATGGAGGAAATTCAAGACCATTGTTACCCTCCCCAGGAGTGGTCAACCAACAAAGATCACTCCAAGAGCAAGGCGTGTAATAGTCGGCGAGGTCACAAAGGACCCCAGGGTAACTTCTAAGCAACTGAAGGCCTCTCTCACATTGGCTAATGTTCATGAGTCCACCATCAGGAGAACACTGAACAACAATGGTGTGCATGGCAGGGTTGCAAGGAGAAAGCCACTGCTCTCCAAAAAGAACATTGCTGCTCACCTGCACTTTGCTAAAGATCATGTGGACAAGCCAGAAGGCTATTGGAAAAATTTTTTGTGGATGGATGAGACCAAAATAGAAATTTTTGGTTTAAATGAGAAGCGTTCTCATCTCATCTCATTATCTCTAGCCGCTTTATCCTTCTACAGGGTCGCAGGCAAGCTGGAGCCTATCCCAGCTGACTACGGGCGAAAGGCGGGGTACACCCTGGACAAGTCGCCAGGTCATCACAGGGCTGACACATAGACACAGACAACCATTCACACTCACATTCACACCTACGCTCAATTTAGAGTCACCAGTTAACCTAACCTGCATGTCTTTGGACTGTGGGGGAAACCGGAGCACCCGGAGGAAACCCACGCGGACACGGGGAGAACATGCAAACTCCGCACAGAAAGGCCCTCGCCGGCCACGGGGCTCGAACCCGGACCTTCTTGCTGTGAGGCGACAGCGCTAACCACTACACCTGAAAAGCGTTATGTTTGGAGAAATGAAAACACTGCATTCCAGCATAAGAACCTTATCCCATCTGTGAAACATGGTGGTGGTAGTATCATGGTTTGGGCCTGTTTTGCTGCATCTGGGCCAGGACGACTTGCCATCATTGATGGAACAATGAATTCTGAATTATACCAGCGAATTCTAAAGGAAAATGTCAGGACATCTGTCCATGAACTGAATCTCAAGAGAAGGTGGGTCATGCAGCAAGACAACGACCCTAAGCACACAAGTCGCTCTACCAAAGAATGGTTAAAGAAGAATAAAGTTAATGTTTTGGAATGGCCAAGTCAAAGTCCTGACCTTAATCCAATGGAAATGTTGTGGAAGGACCTGAAGCGAGCAGTTCATGTGAGGAAACCCACCAACATCCCAGAGTTGAAGCTGTTCTGTACGGAAGAATGGGCTAAAATTCCTCCAAGCCGGTGTGCAGGACTGATCAACAGTTACCGCAAACGTTTAGTTGCAGTTATTGCTGCACAAGGGGGTCACACCAGATACTGAAAGCAAAGGTTCACATACTTTTGCCACTCACAGATATGTAATATTGGATCATTTTCCTGAATAAATAAATGACCAAGTATAATATTTTTGTCTCATTTGTTTAACTGGGTTCTCTTTATCTACTTTTAGGACTTGTGTGAAAATCTGATGATGTTTTAGGTCATATTTATGCAGAAATACAGAAAATTCTAAAGGGTTCACAAACTTTCAAGCACCACTGTACATTGTGCACCCGAGCCACAGGTGGTGCTACACGCCCCATCGTGTTGGTACACTTCCGGTTGTCGTCATGAAGAAGAGCTATTCAAGAGTATAAACAAAGTTATCAGTTCCGTGTTCACAAGAAGAACGACGACGAGGACAGCAACATCGAGAGGAGATGTTGTTCCTCCTGACCTCTTCTGCTGCTCGCTACTATTACTGTTGTCATGCCGACCGAGGCTGTTGTGTTTCCCGCTTGTGGTCTCGTCACTCGTCACTTCCGGAAGGGGCAGCGCTGAAGTAAGTAGCTCGACTATGTAGCTCGATAGGGTTTACATGCACTAAGTAGCTCGGCTACAATCACATAATCTAGGTCGCGTAGCTCGATTACGAGAAATCCAGTTCGGTTCGATTTCAGCCGAGCTAAGGTGTTTCCATGGCATTTAGAACTTCGATTTCAGTCGAGCTACGGCAGAAATTCGATTTTCTCCATGTGCATGTAAACGCACTGACAGAGAACGGCCAGTTCTGCTCCTTTATCTCCCAACAGATGGTTGTGCCTTTGCCAAGATTCAAACTTGTGATTTTTTCATTTTTTTCTTAAATTATGAATGTTTTCGAACTGAAAAATACCGCAATTTAAGGTCATGTGAAGGGATTTATCATGTGCTGCTCCTAAAACAGACAGCAGCAGTGCAGCACAGCTGACCTGGGACAAGGACGAGGCCATTTTTGTACTTGTATTATCAGAATTTGTATTTGAACTTTTAAAACTGTCTTAAGATCTAAAAAAAAAAAAAAACCTACACACAATATGGATTTTTTTTTTAACCAACCTGTCGTCGAAGCACTATTAATTCGACTGCAGTTCCGCTCTCCTCCTCAGGACTGCGCCAGAACTCCTGTGTGGTGCTACTGCATGTGAGCAGAGAACAGCAAATTTTAGCTTTCAGCCAAATCAAATCTTCACTACATGCCTACTACAGTCTTATGAGAAACAAACAAACAAACAAAAAAAACCAATCAGCAAACAGAACAAAAAAGTCTCGGTCACCTTTTCAAGGCCTGATCAGCGTGATCCTCAACTGGTTGAGGTGGAGGGTTTTCTGGGAAACCAAACCTTCAGACAGAAGGAAAAGACCCGGAGGTCCACAGGAATGGGCCGATATTCAACTCAGACTATTTTTAAAAAGGTCACGAGCTTCAGCAAGCAAGACAGTTAAATAGAGAGTTAGCTCTCTAAATAAATCAGGTGCTTGACAACTTGTTAGTGGGATAAATAGTGAAGATGGAAGCAAACAGGATTATCAAAGAATCCAAAAATCAGAGGAACTGTCAGAAGTTGTGCTTGTTAGTAGAAAGCCATGACTTCACAATGGCAAATCGATTTTTCAGGACATTAACGAAGCTCAAGGCTGAAAAATCCGAGGCAGCAGAACAAACCAGAACCTGTTAGTAAGCGAGACAGCAGGTGGAGGCAGATCACCTGGAGGAGTATTTTTGAGCGACAGTCTGGAGGATTCTGTGTGAGGCCTGCTTGCCCAGCTTCCTGGCGGCCTGCAGAACGCTCTGGGGTGTCAGGAGGACGGGGGCAATAGCACCGAGCCCCTGGAGTACAGGCAGGGGTGAGTCTGTGGGTACAGCGGGCATCGTTCCAGCACTGTGGCTGCTGAGGACAAGCCAACAGGGAGGTGCCAGGGACATGACGCACAAAAGTGTTACCAATATTACTTACATTAGCTACTTAAAGACATCTACGAATGCAGGGATACAGGAAGTGGAGGAAACACAGTACATGAGCTACAGCAACCTCTACTTTCAGGATTATAAAACCTCATACCCTTATCTTTCATGGTTCAGAGCAGCTCAATGAATTTAGGCAATGAACTTCTTCCAGAGAAACTCAACAAGTTAATAAATTGGAATGAAACGGAGCTGAATGATTGATCAAGGAACCAATTATCAAAATATAGACGTTTGCTGTGGCCTTGGATTTGAGCATTTGCCACCAAATTCAACTTTATCCAACATTATCTCATCAACACTTCACTTCAAATCCTCAGTTCAGTAAAGTATACTTTTGTAAATATGTTAATGCTTAGCTCATCATATTCATCCTTATACACTATAGTGCCAAAAGTATTTGCTCACCCATCCAAATTATCGGAATCAGGTGTTCCAATCACTTCCATGGCCACAGGTGTATAAAATCAAGCACCTAGGCATGCAGACTGTTCTTACAGTTTGGAGCTGGCCCCTTCCTCTTCCAACATGACTGCAGGGGTGATAGTGTTCCGGCGCCGTGCCGGATTTCCGGCGTACCGTGGCTGGGGGGAAAAAAAAAAAATCTAGTTCGCCTATTGTCCTGTGTCATTCTGAGATGCGCAGATAGACAGTAAAGGGAATTCGGAATTCCCTTTACTGTCTATCTGCGCATCTCAGAATGACACAGGACAATGGGCGAACTAGATTTTTTTTTTTTCCCCAGCCACGGTACGCCGGAAATCCGTCGCGGCGCCGGAACGCTATCACCCCTGTGACTGTGCACCAGTGCACAAAGCAAGGTCCATAAAGACATGGATGACAGAGTCTGGTGTGGATGAACTTGACTGGCCTGCACAGAGTCCTGACCCCAACCCGATAGGACACCTTTGGGATGAATTAGAGCAGAGACTGAGAGCCAGGCCTTCTCGTCCGACCTCACAAATGCGCTTCTGGAAGAATGGTCAAAAATTCCCATAAACACACTCCTAAACCTTGTGGACAGCCTTCCCAGAAGAGTTGAAGCTGTTCTAGCTGCAAAGGGTGGACCGACGTCATATTGAACCCTATAGATTAGGAATGGGATGTCACTTAAGCTCATATGTGAGTCAAGGCAGGTGAGCGAATACTTTTGGCAATATAGTGTATTAACATTATCTACACATCAAGATAAATTTTTTTTTTATCTCTTTCGTACCCAGGTTTTTTTGTTTGTTTGTTTTTAGGCGTTCCTCCAAAAGTTTATAAATGTAGTGTGTATCCTTAATGCACTTATTTCTTTAAACTTATATTTTCTATTAGTTTGTAAATGCTTTATCACTCACTTCTTTAAACCTACATTGTGTTCTCTCTCTCTCATATATATATATATATATATATATATATATATATATATATATAAAAAAAAAATATTACATACACACACTACCATTCAAAAGTTTGGGGTCACTTTGAAATGTCCTTATTTTTGAAAGAAAAGCACTGTTCTTTTCAATGAAGATCACTTTAAACTAATCAGAAATCCACTCTATACATTGCTAATGTGGTAAATGACTATTCTAGCTGCAAATGTCTGGTTTTTGGTGCAATATCTACATACAGTATATATATACACATATATACACACACACACTACCGTTCAAAAGTTTGGGGTCACCCAGACAATTTTGTGTCTTCCATGAAAAGTCACACTTTTATTTACCACCATAAGTTGTAAAATGAATAGAAAATATAGTCGAGACATTTTTCTGGCCATTTTGAGCATTTAATCGACCCCACAAATGTGATGCTCCAGAAACTCAATCTGCTCAAAGGAAGGTCAGTTTTATAGCTTCTCTAAAGAGCTCAACTGTTTTCAGCTGTGCTAACATGATTGTACAAGGGTTTTCTAATCATCCATTAGCCTTCTGAGGCAATGAGCAAACACATTGTACCATTAGAACACTGGAGTGAGAGTTGCTGGAAATGGGCCTCTATACACCTACAGTATATATATGGAAGATATTACACGGTTGCATGAAGATATGAAGTTTATCTTCGAGTGCTGAATGTATATATATATATATATATATATATATATATATATATATATATATATATATATATATATATATTTTTTTTTTTTTCACAAGTGAGCGAATGAGTGAAATATTTTTCAACACAAGAAGATAAACTTCATATCTTCGCGCCACCATGTAATGTTCTTTATATTATATAGCCGCATCCACAAAAAAAAAAAAAAGTTAATCAAAAGAATTTTAAATTTGAACCGGTTTGCCATTTTGACAATGCGTGTCCAGTCAGCGGGAAAACACTGGGAGTGATGTCATCGGAGTAAAACATCAGGAATTATTATACATACAGGACACTTTTTTGATGGAATAAAAACACGTGTTCTATTCCCTTCTAGCGGGTTTTATTCATTTGGTTTGACAGCATGCGATATTATTAGCATATCGCTTATCCTACGTGTATTACATCACTCTACCCAATGGAGAATGAGCGTTTGTGGTTTACGATATTGCATGGTTGTCAAGACAACATGACGTCACACATCGGAGATGTAAAACGTCCACGCTAGCGAGTGACTGGGACAATTTGTAATAAACATGACCACCAGGTTTGCTTCGCTACAAAACACGGAAGATTTTGAGAGAATTTTGAAAGAGAAAGACGCGTTGAACACCCGAAAGGAATGTGTATGTATTATAATAATAATATTGGCTGGCTTATTTCGTGGTATATCAGATACAGTTATGTGCAAAATAACAGCAGTCTGACTTCATTAATGTGTTTAATTACTGATTTTGGCAGAAAAGATAATACAACATGGAAAAAAAATAGGTGTAATTGAGTAATGGGCAATCAACAGTCATGACATGCACTCTGCTAATTGGGTGTAACTGACTCATTTAATGAAAGGGGCGTGTTCAAATTAATAGCAGCATGGAGTTCAATTAGTGAGGTCATTCACTCTGAAGAAACAGGTGTCAATTATGGCCCTTATTTAAAGGAAGGAGAAAGAACTTTGATCAAGAAGTTGATTGGAGCGGGGAAAACATACTGTATAAAGAAGTGCAGAAAATAATTGGCTTCTCAGCTAAAACAATCTCAATTGCTTTAAAATGGCAAACAAAACCCAAAACACGTGGTAGGAAAAGAAATCCTACCATCCACGTAGATCATAGAATAACAAGAATGGCAAAGAAGCATCCAATGATCAGCTCCAAGAAGATCTTCAGTTACCTGCGAGTACTGCAACAATCAGAAGATGCCTATGTGAAGCCAAACTATTTGCAAGAAACCCTCGTGAAGTACCATTGCTGAAAAAAAAGACGTGTTGAAAAGGTTACAGCTTGCCAAAGAACACCCTGACTGGCCTAAAGAGAAGTGGCGCAACATTCTATGGACAGATGAGAGCAAGATTGTTCTTATTGGGTCTAAAGGCCACAGACAGTTTGTGAGACGACCCATAAACACTGAATTCAAGCCACAGTACACTGTGAAGACTGTAAAACATGGAGATGCAAGCGTAATGGTTTGGGGATGTTTCTCATACTTTGGACTCGGGCCCATTTATCGCATACCAGGCACCATGGACCAGTTTGAAGATCTCAGAATACTGGAAGGGGTCATGTTGCCTTATGCTGAAGAAGAAATGCCCTTGAAATGGGTGTTTCAGCAGGACAACGACCCCAAACACACCAGCAAGCGGGCAACATCCTGGTTCCAGACAGTGTTGCCACATTGGGTGGTTTTAAGTGCATTTTGGCAGGTTTTGAACATATTTTGGGCTGGAAAACGTCAGCAATATCTGGCAACACTGGTTCCAGACCAGCAAGATTGATGTTCTGAAGTGGCCAGCCCAATCTCCAGACCTCAATCCGACTGAGAATTTGTGGAGTGACATCAAAACTGCAGAAGAACTGTGGAATGTAGTCCAGTCAGCTTGGGCTGGAATATCTCTTCGCAGGTGTCAGATGTTAGCTGATTCCATGCCACACAGATGTAAAGCAGTTATCAGAAATAAAGGTTATACAACTAAATATTAGTTCAGTGATTAACAGAAAAGCTAAATCTGTAAACAAATCAGTTTATACTGTAAATACTCGAGTTTGTAAATGAAAATGCAGACATTGCTTCATTTTTTTTTTTTGAACAGCCCATTATTCTTTTTTTCTTCATTTTCAGTTTAAAATTGATATTTTGTTCATGTTTTCATTTGGAATTGAATGTGCAGTGCGCCCAGTGCCTTTGTGTATATGGGTCCGTCTCAGAAACTGGTCTCTCGTTTGGGACATTATGGTCAAAAAATAAATTTTCTAATTTTACTTTTTAACGCTCAATGTTTCTTTTGTCATGTTTAATAAGAATAAAGATAGTATCTTGCTTTATCTGGCCTCCACTGTGGAAAATTTTTTTGATTACAATTCAAATGCTTTTGTAAAATTGATTTCCATATAAAATAACTCCATCATGAAGAATTAAAGCCCCTCCTTCACAGATGAGTGAAAATATTGAATAAATTTCCTCTTTTTGATTGTTTGGGTTAAAAATGCCAAGTTATGATGACTGAATTGATTATTAATTTAAATATGAATAATATGATACAGTTTGGGTATTTGATCTGGCGAAACAGGACACAATGGAAAAATCAAGAACACACCGGAAAGATGAGAATAACGGCGGTGGTAAAAGAACAGCGACTGTACCGGCTGAAGGTCGCGTGGGTCTCTGCTGCGGCATGCGAGCAACGGGACATTACTACCGCACCGGACGGAGCGCGAGCCGGGGGCGGGGCAAAATGACTGGCTGTAGATTCTATTAAAAGTTCAATCTAAATTGACCATGGTTGTAAAATATTGGCCAAAAATATGCAAACACTACGAAATATGAAAGTAAAATGAAAAAAGAAACATTTTATTGCCTTATACTGCAAGACTAAAACAAAATAAAACTGCCAAAACTCACCTTTTCAGCGATAACGTCCGAACAGATCACCCGCGTAACAGAAAGACCGCAAATGGAAGCGCGATCAACTTCTAACTGTTGGAGTGGAAAATTCCATTCTACACATGCAAATTGTTAATGTGTGTCCTTCCCCGCACACAAATAACACGCTACGGTAAAAAATAGACCACAACTCATTTTATAGCTCAGAAATTCATACAAGACCAGCTACCATCGTAACATATTCTGTAAGAAACATTCTATACCTAACTTTCAGCTTTTGTTTTAAAAAACAAAATCGCAGATTTATAACTAAATTTTTATACGGCGTAGCGATTTTAAGTTACTACTTTTGGTGAGGTCGTGACCTTGACCCTGAGGCTTTCCGTTTAAATCAAAACACACGATCGTATTGGTTTTGCGTTTGCGGAAAATGGAGTTACGACGGCGATCAAATATTTTGCATGATGTTTTATTACGGTTATGATTATTCTGTGAGCGCACCGATCCTTAGGTGTATAAAGTTACAACTTAAAATACGATTAGTGATAACTGTAGACTTTTCAGTGGACTACAGCCTTTTTAAGGGAACGCGATGTAGTCGACCATTTATCATGTCCCAGATCAAGCCGCCATTTTTCCACAAACTTGCAGAATTTTTGCCAAATTCTGAAGAGTATTCACATCAAAGATTTAGTTTTATCTGTATTATTTCTTTCATCATTTTATTTCAAATTAAAACCAACATCACCATTCAAAACCGTATAGTTTACTGACTGAGTATATTTAGTGGGGTTCCCCCACAGTACCCAGTTTCTGAGACAGACCCATATGGAAATAAATGCTATTATGAGGATTGAGCTTTTTCTCAGTTGTTTTAAAAACACTGCTATTATTTTGCACATAAGTGTATATTCCATTCAGCTACTCATCTTCAACTCGTTTAATACCATGCTAGCTGATATATCTGATATACCACGGAAAAAAAACAGCCAATATTATTTAAATAAAGCGCTAAGAGTTCAACAACTCCATTTCCCAGAATGCACTGCAGCCAGTAAGTTGGAGAGCCCTGCACTCCCGCGGGAGTCCCGCGGGACCCGCCGCAAAGCAGTGCGGCGCGGGACAAATTTTGAAAGCTCACTGCGGGCGCGGGCGGGACCGGAAGTGCACATATGCGCGCACGGGCGGGAGCAGGAGTGCACATATGCAGCGCGGGTGGGAGCGGTGATAAGCTGCAGTCCCGCTAACTAAAAACGTGCTTGAAATAAAATTTATAAATTATTAATTTATGTCTATCATATATAATTTGTGCTGGATATTTTATTTGGCATTAATAAAAACATTTTAAGATGCCTAAATTTGCAGAGAGAGTCAGATTGAGTGAGAAATGGCATTTTAAACTTGCCATTGATCACCCTAACGGGAAATTCTTTGATCACTATAATGACTCGCAGTTCACACCCAGCTAGCAAAAGAACCATGAGTGAATTGATTTACTTGTTGCGTTAGTCTACAACTTTAATCAGAGAGACAGGTTACACAGTGACGGTAGGCTTGACTCAATGCTATCCCAGAAATCCTTCTTGTAATTTGCAAATTTGGCTGTCCAATCAGAGGCGGCCAAATTTGCATATTACAGGAAGGATTTCTGGGATAGCATTGAGTCAAGCCTACCGTCACTGTGTAACATGTCTCTCTGATTAAAGTTGTAGACTAACGCAACAAGTGAATCAATTCACTTCTTTTACTAGCTCTGCTTTGCAATAAAAAAAAAAAAAACATATTGGTACAAAGCAAGTCCATTCACTTTTTTATGCTGATCAGAGAATTATAATGGTTTCTCATGTGATAGAAATATGATTAAATATTTTAATCGTTTGACAGCACTTATTATTATTATTATTATTATTATTATTATAGATACTACATGCTGAATTCAGAAACAAGGTAAACAATAACAAAAGTGAGCTGTAGATATTTATGCTCAAATCCACTCAAAGTAGGGGGCGGGGCACCATCACGCTGTGTCAAGACAAGAACTTTCCTGAGAAATAACGCGAACGTCTGCATCATGCGGGATTTGCGGGCGGGAGCGGGACAAAATATGGCAGGCGCGGGCGGGAGCGGGACTGAAAATCATAATTCTTTGCGGGCGGGAGTGGGACTGCACAATGCGGGCGGGACTGAAAAATCCGACCCGCGCAGACCTCTATTGGAAAGTATGAGAAGTCCCCCCCCCTTGTAACTTCTTAATCTTGGAATTTCTAAGGTTCTTTTCGGCAAAATTTCTGACTATAATCTCAGAGAACGTCCGAATTTTCTCTTGTAAACGTGCAACTTTAATCTCTGAAACACTGAGTTCTTTTTTTTTTTCCCCTCAGAATATTACTCAATGACGCCAATACACCATAATACAGGGCTTTTCAAAGTGTGGGGCGCGCCTCCCCTGGGGGGCACCAGAGTTCTTCAGGGGGGGGCGCAACGTGAGGAAACATAAACCAGAATAAGTTACTATTGCGGACATTTAGCGAACTTCAGCTAGCCTTTACCAGAGACAAAATGGATCGATTTTTAGTACCTAAAGCTACAGTGAGTGAGGAGACAGAGTCTGGGCCAAGCAAAAAAACAGAGCCTCCAGGATTTCACGATGTTGCGATCTGCAACTTCAACGCAAATTCAACCAATCCCCGCGAATTCAGGGCGGTGTTGCAATTATATCCAATCACCGCAACTTTCCCGCAAATTTGACCATCGTTGGCGTCGTCAAACTACCTTCCGCAGCATGCGTAGTGTTGCCAGATTGGGCGGTTTTAAGTGCATTTTGGCGGGTTTTGAACATATTTTGGACTGGAAAACGTCAGCAGTATCTGGCAACACTGCATGTGCGAGACAGTGTTTATATAGGCTTAAATTCTGTTGCTGAAAGTGTGTTATGTTTACAGTGAAGGACTGTGTGCACTTTACATTATTTTTTACTTAATACAAGAAATTAATGGATGCCAACATTTTTGCCAAAATGGTATTTTATTTTCCATTGTTTAGGCAGCTTCAGCATCATACTGTGAGATTCTGTTCAAACTGTTTTTTTTTTCTTCTATGAAGCCTGAGCCATTTATTTTATTAGTTTATAATTATTGTTTAATTTAGTCTTCAGGAGAGACTGCCTGCACACAGTACTAGTATTAATAATTTTTTTTTCTTACATGAAAGCTGAGGCATTTATATTATATTTTAAGGTAACTTCATGTTGTGCTGTGAGGTTCTCTGCACTTTAACTTTTGAACCAACAGGTGCATTTGGATAAGTAAAGCCTATTTTTCTGCATTTTTGTAGTCCTGGTAATCTTTTATATTGGTAAAGTTGTTTATAGGACCATTTCTCAGTGTCTTTGTTTTTTTTAATCAATAGTTTTTCGTTAATAACTTAATATTTAACATATCACTCAATTTTAATCACAAAAAGAGAAAATCTTAACAATTTCTCACAACTTTCACTTCCTCCCGCAATGTAATCGCAACAAAAACCTAAAAAACACTGCAACCTTCATCGCAATTTATTGGAAAACCCCCCGCAACATCAGACATTTTAGCCCGCAACAATCACAAAAAACGCCCGCGGAATCCTGGGGGGACTGAAAAAAGAAGGAAGTACGACCACGATTATTTAAAGTTTGGATTTTCATGGACTGGATCTGAAGATGCTCCACTGCCACAGTGTGTTGTCTGCCAAGAGGTGCTAGCTAACGATGCTATGAGATGTTTAAAATGTGTAAAACAAGATGTTTTAAAAAGAAAAGCACAGATGTTTAAAATGTGTAAAAAAAGAGGTTTTAAAAAGCACAGATGTTTAAAATGTGTAAAAGAAAAAAGTGCACAACAACCATTTTTTTTTTAAATACGAATGGAACATTAAGTATAGCAACAACAAAAATTGTGAGGGGGGGCGCTGTTGTTTATTTGCTCTCTGAGGGGGGCTGACTCTCCCACACTTTGAAAACCCCTGCCATAATAGAATAGTCAAATCCAAACATGTCTAACTTTTATCTTAGTAATGATGTTTATGTTCTTAATTTCCCTGAGGGAACCCGCCCAAAGGGATCAATAAAGTTTTATCTAATCTAAACATGTTTTATTTGATCTTTTAACTTTAAACCTTCCCAGATTTCATTTCTTAATGACGTTTTATACTTGTCATGTTGTATCTGTTTTATTATAACAGGTCTTTCTGTAAAAAATAAGCCGAAAAGACCACCAGTATAAATAAACAAATAAATAAACGAACTTACTGGCTATATGATAAATTTAGAGGGTCTGGTGTTGTTTGGTTTTTCATGACTACAGTATTTCAGTAAATCTATTCTAACACTAACTCACTTGTCTCACAAAGCATTAAAAGCTTCAAACAAGTTAATTTGTTGTCAGAACGACACAAATGTGCTTTTTACTTACACTGAAGGAGTGTGTTTGGAGTGTGTTGGCATCCCAGAGGGGGTCCTACCAAAAGTCTGGTCGCTATACGATCTCCGTAGTGGACTCTGTGGATCGTATGACAAACTGTTAAAGCCTCTCAAGAGCCTCTTTTACAGCAGCTGTAATGCGTATCCTACACTCCACAGCAGCTGATTACAAACAGGAAGACAAAAGGTAAGAGCTGGAATACAGTGAATAAAGAACAAACAAATGATAGCAAGTAAATCCAGTCAGGAATACACATAAGGCTTATCAGTCCTGAAACACTTACTTGTTGTCTCGACACATTCCTTACTGCTATCTTCAACCAAATGAACCGTTTCTGTGCACAAAGGAAGCTGAGGTGACACTTAGCGAGTCGGATTACCTGAGCGTGCTCTCGCGCGTATGCTTCCCTATCCCAGGGTCTGTGCTGCAGGTTCCACATGGAAGACGCGTGACCTCTAGCGTTGTGCTGGGAGAAGAGCGGCCGGGGACTCAGGTCAGGAGCATCTGTCAGATTTGTCAGGGTTAATGGATAAACTAATGAGTGATTTCTATCCACAATGGTACAATTCTGCAGAACACGAGAACACAGTGTCCAGAGGTTTCAAGTGCAACCAGGTACAATTCATTTAAACTAGAACATCAAGGACGTAGGAGCTCATCTGGCCTGCCATCAAAACAACCATGACGACCAAAACATCAAACAAAACTGAAATGTGACGACGTGAGAGAGGACCAACCTCCACGACAAACTGTTTACGAAGATTGACCCAAAACATCGATCAGAACTGAATTCGCATGAGAAATGAGAGAGGAGATACAATTCTAGCCAGAAGAAAATGTGTCAAGTCGACCTAATGACTAATTTGTTATCCAAAAAAAAAAACCCCCAATACATTGACCAAGTTTTGTGCAGAAGGTCGAGTTCTTTCAAATGAATTAAATCAGAACTGAAATCCATTGAGAACTGAGGGAAGAGATATGATTTAACTGAAAATAAACAAAGTTGTAAACAAATTGTTTACAAGAAGAAAATCAACAAACAAACGACCAAGTTTTGCACTGCAAAAAACAGAATTTGAGGAGAAAATTCCTTAATACTAGTGAAACTATCTTGCTGCATGGACAGATGATTGTACTTGACAAGACATCTCGGAATAAAGTTGGTTACAATCTAGAACTAGTTTTAATAATCTCAGAGTTGGTGTCTTGTTTTCTTCTACACTGCAAAAATGATATCTTAAGTTAAAATATCTTGAATATAGTTGAAACTAGGGATGTTGGCCGATGACCGAATCAACGTCAACCGGTTAATTTTTTTTTGGTTGTCGGTTAAAAAAAAAAAAAAATCAATCGTTTTGAAGCTGCCGATTTTGGAGCGGAGAACCTGGAATTCTGTGTTGTAAACACTTGGGGCATGCCATGCGGTGTAAGGACGACAGCTGACAAATCAGAAACACCCATTCAGTCATGTCCCGCCCCAGTTGAAAACAGCTGTCACTTGGCAAAAGAAAAGTGTAGACACAGGCTTTTTAGCTTACAAATTACTATTCTGTTTTTTTTTTAATTATTATTAGAAGGCACATCGAGTTTAGTCCTGCCTTGGCCAGTGCATTCTGAAAGTACCGTATTGGCCCGAATATAAGACGACCCTGAATGTAAGACGACCCCCCCCTTTTCCAAGTTCATCTTTGGGGAAAAAGTTTTTTGAAGGCCAAATGTTCATTCATATAAAGCGTATTTATTTCAAAATTCTGTTTAAAATTAGAGGCTTTTGTTTTTCACGTTTAAATAGAGGTCACTTCAGTCTCATTTCCGTGAACACTTTTCATAGAAGTAAAAAAAGAGGCTAAACTGCAGGCTACTAGACAAGCCAAATTAAAACATTTAAATTGCATTAATTCAACAAATTTGTCAGGTTTAGATTGAAAGTTCATAAACTTCAGAATGTCAATGCATTAACTTCCCATAGCCTACGGGTATATGGAATAAATTTGCAGAACAGTGCAAATGTTTTAAACAATGCATTAAACAATACATTAAGGTTTACAATAATAAACAACTGAAACAATGGAAAGGGTAGTTTGCTAAATTACAGCTACTCAGCACAGAGATCCACAGCCTCACTTTGCTCACTCTCACTGTCCTCACTTTCACTTTCGTTTTTGGCGGCATTTTGTCTAGTCCGCGAATTTAAGACGACCCCCCTTTTTAAGAGCTATTTTTTACAACAAAAACACCGTCTTATATTCGAGCCAATACGGTATGTTTCGGTCTGTAGCCAACAATGCATGTTACTGCAGATCATATCTCTCCACACAAACTAAAGGCGCAGATGCCGACTTTTTCACGGCTGAATCGTGCAGATCCGATTTTTTTTTTTTTTTTGGGGGGGGGGGGGGGGGGGGGGCGTTGGAGTGTCTGATTATAATTTCAAAGTAAATTCTGTATTAAAATTACTAAATAAGCAAATGCCATTACAGTCCATGAAACATAGGAAGTATAAGTATGAGAAGAAAACAGTTTAAATCAGAAAGCTGCGCACGTTTTCGCGGAAGCTGCGCCGCAAATGTGCACAGCTTTCTGATTTACTGTTTTCTTCTCATACTTCCTATGTTTCATGGACTGTAACGGCATTTGCTTATTTAGTAATTTTAATACAGAATTTACTCTGATGAAATTATTCAGACACTCCAACGCCCCCCCCCCCCAAAAAAAATCGGATCTGCACGATTCAGCCGTGAAAAAGGCGGCATCCGCCAAAAGGTGCGCCGTTTGCATCCCTGTTTAAACTCATAGGTTAACCGACTTTAACCGGCTAATGAGGCTCGGTGGTCGGTCAAGGTTTTTTTTTTTAGTTTTCGCCATCCCTAGTTGAAACAACCAAACATTTCCTATTAGAAGAATACAAGACACCAACTCTGAGATTATTAAAACTAGTTCTAGATTGTAACCAACTCATTCCGAGATGTCTCGTCAAGTAAAATCATCTGTCCATGCAGCAAGATCATTTCACTAGTATTAAGGAATTTTCTCCTCAAATTCAGTTTCCAGTTTTTGCAGTGTGTTTCCTGAAGGAAGATCTACCCAAAACCATCGATCAGAAGATTGAGGAGATACAATTCTAGTGAAAAGTCCGAAAACTCGTTAAGATGACCTAATTAGCAACTCGTTAGCAAAAATTGACAATACAATGACCAAGTTTTGTGCAGAAGTTCTACTAGTTCTTTCAAATGAAACAATCAGAACTGGAATCCATTGAGAACTGAGGAAGGAGATACGATTTAACTGAAAAACAAACAAAAGTTGTAAACAAAAAGTTTACAACAGGAAAATCAAAACAACCGAGTTTTGTTCTTCGAAGGAAGATCGATCCAAAACATCGATCAGAAATGGAATCGGATGAGAAATCAGAGAGGAGATACAAATACTAGTGAGAGGCCTGGAAAATTTGTTAATTTGGCCTAATTAGTAACTCGTTAGCAAGAAAATTGACAAAACAACGACCAAGTTTTGTGCAGTGATGAGTTCTTTCAAACAAAACAATCGGAACGGAAATCCGTGGAGAACTGACGGAGGAGATACGATTTAACTGAATTGTGGATGATGGACGCGACGCCATGGGAACAGCTCACGGCCTCATGAACAGATGAGCTAATGAAGATTACTCGTCTCTAAAATTACCGATGGTATCCATTATCAGGCAGACACAAGTACAAACATAAGTCGTCCAGTCTTTTTAAGAGTAATAAGCTCTCAGCTCACCTGTTAATGCCAGTCTGTCAGGGACGTGCATGCTGAAAGCAGGAGGCAGATCTTCAGCCCTGGCTTTCAGGTCCTCCGCCGCTGCCGGAGTGACTCTGAGCCGCTCCGGAACACGCATCCGTTCGCTGATCACAGCTGTGAAGAGCGGATCTCTAATCGGAGAACCATCAACGAGATACACCGGAGCCGTCATCGTGGGCCCACAACCTGAGGAACTGGCATCGTTCACACAGCAGCTCGGTGAGAGTTTATTTGAAGCATGCTTGGAAATAACTCAAATGTTTTCAAGATTCAAAATTGAAGCTTTTGATTAATTTAAACACAGGGGAAATTTCAACCTCTTTGCACCACAGCGCTGTTCAGTTCTCAATTCTGAGTGGTCAAAAAATGATAAATTTATTTAATTAATTACAACAGAAACTCTAGCAGTAGCTCCAACTCCAAGGTTTACGTGAAAGCCTTCATTTTAATACGTTAACCTTTCTAAAATAACATCTTGTACAGAAATCTGTATGGCTAAACTTGAAAAAAAAAACCCCACCAAATATAACTATAAACAGATAAAGTATGCAGTCATAAAGTATGCAGTCTATTAAAAAAAAAAGGTAATCATTTGCAGGGCTTTGAACCGGTTCAAGGAACGAAAACAAAAACCGGGAACTTTTTCTATTTCACATGGAACAGAAACGAAACCAGAAACTTTATTATTTTTTATGTTCCGGAACAGAAACGCTTATTAAAAATAATGGTAACTGGTTAATACCGGTTTTTATTTCGTTCCTCAAAGTTTCCGTAGCCTACAAATAAAAAAGTCATTCTTCTCCTGCGCAAGTTTCTATGACCCGCTGGGGTTCACTTCCTGTGTGACGTTCGCTGACTGAATGGAGAGAGCGGGAGGGTGGACTACTATCACGTCTCCACATCTTAAATAAGAGGTAAATATTGCAGTCTATCGTTATTCAAAAACGTCAATTTCAAACACGATATCAATATATTTGTCCACGTTAATGAGAGGCTCGTGAACATTAAATGACGTTAACCTCTGTTAGCCTATCAATACATAGGGCCTGACTAGCCTTTGGTAACACACTAAACGAATTATCTTTCATTTTTGGCACTTTTTCTGTTTGTGTAGATGGGAAGACATACTGAGAATCCAAATCGCCAACATTTGAAATAATAATTGTTTTGAATTATTTCTTGTCTTATTTAATGAAGGTTGTAATAGAATTAGCCTACATTTGGCTTAAGCTGGATGAGACAGAGACATAATTTTATAGCCATTTGTTAAACAGCTGACAGGGAACGTAATTAACCGTTCCGGAAACGAAATTTTTTTGTTCTAACCGGTTCAGGAACGTCTATTTAATGGTGGAACCCAAAACCGGAAACGTTAAAATTCTGTTTCTGTTCGGAACGAACCAATAGGAAAAAAATTCTGGTTCAAAGCCCTGATCATTTGTAATTATAATTGTTGTGGCAGAATAAAACACATCAACATTTGGATTGTTGATTATTTTCCCATAACGGCACGCCCCATCGTGTTTTATTCCTTAATTAAGCTCAACTGTTAATGACTTGCAGTCAATATTTTTAACATGTGGGATTTTTTCCAGGAAAGACGAGCTGTAAATTAAACTGCAGGTTGTTCTGATGTCCAATGAACAGTTTTATGTGTAACTGGTCACATGACCAGAGTCATTGACCTGAAGTATGCTCCTGAGAAAGATACGGCTCTATAAACGGAGCTCAAGAACAATATCGAGTAAAATATATTGTAATATAAGTGTAAAGAAGATATTTAGTGTGTGTGGATAGGTATATTATATAATCATTGATATTTTAATAAGATACTTTTAATTTTATTAAGGGCTGGGTGATGCGCAATATAATATTGATATCATGATGCATTGTTTCACGATACATTTTTCTGAAATATCATGGATATAGTGATATCTTTTTGTAATTAACCCCGCCGACAGTAGTCGGAGGGGTTATTATTTTCACCTGCGTCAGTCTGTGTATCTGTCTGTCTGTCTGTCTGCAAGATATCTCAAGAACCAATGGATCGATTTGGACCAAATTTTGTACGTGTTGCCAATCACCCAGGAAGGAAACCATTAAATTTTGGAGGTCAAAGGTCAAAGGTCAAGGTCATGGCAGAACTTCGAAATTTTCGCCCAATGTATTTTAATAGGGAAAAGCCGGGGTTTGCACTCGTTAGAGTGTCCCTGTCTAGTTTTTTTAAAAATACCAATTACAAACAGATTTGATAGTTTTCTACTGTCTGAATCTTTAACATTGTAAAAATTCTTAAATCTGCCCCCTGCCCTTTCAGTGTTATTTTCGTGCACAATAAATAAAAGCATTACCAATTTGTAAGTTTTTTTTTTTTTAATTTTCTAAACGCAACACTATTGGTATCTATATATCGTGATGTGTTTCATGCATCATTGAAATGTCTAGAAATATCGTGAGGGGTTTTTTTTGTCATTTTGCCAAACTCTAATTATACTTCCAAGTATACTATAATTACTGGAAATTTAAATGTAAATAAATCACAACTGTGTGATTCTCTGGGTGTTTTTTGTTTTGTTAAAGCAGTGGAAAAATACAATTCTCCATTACCAAATCTATATTTAGTGTGCTTGCTGCACAAAGCAGTGCTTCACACTATTGTTCTTCTTAAGTTTAGTCTATTATTCCTGTACACCCGCTTTTTGGAGCCGCTACTCCTCCTACAGCTTTTGAGATACCAACACCGTTCCAACTCAGAAACGTCCGTCCTGAAGCGGTGTAGTGCACTTGTGGATCGACGCACCTGTTCGTTTGTTCTTGTCGGGTTTTTTTCCCATAAAGAATGAATAGGGCTCACGAATCGAATCATCCTGCTCGGACACGCTTCATCGCAGACACACCAAACCTCATGTGGTACCTCAGGCCAACTCCCCAGACACATAGATGCAGTCGGTTCTGACCCACACTTGTTTTTTCCTTTCTTTTCTTGCCCCACGTTTTCATCCATTCATTTTTGGCCCTACTGAAAATGAATGGAGTTTCAGGAAAAAAGCTTTCACTCTCCATCAAATTTTTGAACCGAGTGACCAAACTTCAAGAAATTTCACATGATGCCTCAGGGCAAGTCCCCGCACATATCCATCCCCTCATCTGAGACCCACACTCATCTTTTCCTGTTTTCACGCATCCTTTTTTCCCTCCACAGGCTTCCATTGATTTTTGGCCCCATTCAAATGAACGGACTTTTGCTCAGTAACACTTCACCACACATCCACTGCTTGTATACAGCTTTTGGATCGGCGCACCCGTTCTGTCGTTCTTTCCCACAGAGAATGAATCGGGCTTATGAATCGAGTCGTCCTACTCAGACACGCTCCATCAGAGACGCACCAAACTTCATGTGATACTTCAGGCCAACTCCCCCAACACATTCATGCAATCGGGTCTGACCTGCACTCGTTTTTTTCCCTTCTGTTTTGCTCCAGCTCAGCAAGCACACTTTGCAATTTCTCTGCGGAAATGCAGTCTAGTTATTACTGAATACTTATTAGTCATTAATGAAGCATATGAATTGAATGGATTAAATCCAAAGTATAACAAAAAAATAAAACTATACCTATAAATAACGGTGTAATGTTCTCTGTCAGTGGAAAGTTCAGGAATTCCTAATACAGGTATTAGACTACATTAAGTCAGCCTGATTTTGTTGTGGCTGACAAATTTCCAGCATCAAGCCCAAATACGAGCAACAGGAACGACGAACAGGCCTTGTACTGTGACATAATCGAAGAACAGCAACGAAGTGTCCAGGACACCCAATGATATCCTGATGAAAAATCTACCATGTCAGAATTTTTGTATTTTCTCGCCTAGTTTAACAACTCCTACGATGTCTTCCTTGATGCCCGTAACTGATCATTTCTTGGCCTTCCTCCCCAACAACACACAAAGGACATGAATGATGTTTGGTCAGGGCCAATCTTATAGTGTTGCCAGTCTCCTGACCAAGACACGACGAGAATTTATGGATATCGTGGCGTCTGATCCCAGCATAGAATGATGAAAAGATTAACGAACAAGCCAATTATGCAGCTAAGGACTAAATTGAAATAATTTGATAGCTACTTTAAATTTGAGAACCTTTAGGAAAGCAAATGGCTCTCTGTAAACATAAAACTCTTCATCTTCTTCCTCGTTTTCTTTTGGCTGCTCCCGATTAGGGGTCGCCACAGCGGATCTTTCGTCGCCATTGCTCCGCATCCTTCTCTACCACACCTGCCACTTTCATGTCCTCTCTCACCACATCCACGTATCTCCTCTTTAGCCTTCCTCGTTTTCGTTTGCCTGGCAGCTCCATCCTCAACATTCTCCTTCCCACATGCTCTGCATCTCTTCTCAGGATGTGCCCGTACCATCTCAGTCTCGTCTCTCTTAGCTTAATTCCCAAGCTCTCCACATGTGCTGTCCCTCTGATGTGCTCGTTCCTTATCCTGTCCAACCTCCCATCGCAAACCTTAACATCCTCAACTCCGCCACCTCCAACTTTGCCTCCTGTCTCTTCGTTAAGGGTACGGTCTCCAATCCGTACATCACAGCTGGTCTCACTACTGTCTTATACATCTTACCTTTCACTTTTGCTGGGACTTTCCGATCACAAATGACTCCCGAAATCCTTCTCCACCCTGCCTGCACTCTCTTTCTCACCTCACTATCGCAGCCCCTATTTTCCTGCACAGTCGACCCCAGGTACTTGAATTCATCAACTTTCTTTACATCTACTCCTTGCATCTTCACTCCACTCTCATCCCCATTCTCATTGATGCACATGTATTCTGTTTTGCTCCTTCTCACCTTCATTTCTCTTCGTTCCAATGCATCCCTCCATCTCTCCAAACCCAACTTTCACCACATATCACAATATCATCTGCAAACATCATGTTCCATGGTAGTCTGGCTAACGCGACAAAGCTCTACAAGCTATTGGTCTGGCCAAGATATTAAGCCCAACCGTTTCCCAGAGCCCGTGGTTGACCCGCCTCCCTGAAATGCCTCAGTTTGCTACTGGTCGAAGCCAGAAAAGGCTGTGACGAAGCTTAAACCAATCACATCACTCTTTCCTCTGACATATGCGACGCGACGGGGCTAACTGGTACATTAAACTCTTACCGAAGCCGGTCGGGAGCAAGGCGAAAATGTCCTTCCTTTCAATAAATACCTCCAGGGCTGCTCTTTGCTCCCTTTTCAATGAGAACTTCCCGTTGAATGCTTTCAATACAGCATCTATGCGTAATAGATGCGGAAGCGTGAATGAAGCGCTTCCGGCATAGATTCTGTAAACAATCTATGGCTTCCGGTCGCAGTTTTACTACGTCAGTGCCTTGAACACGCCTCTACCCAGGGCCGTTGGAGATGCTCAAAGTTGATTGGTTCCCGATTTTTCGGGAGCTTGGAAGAGCTGTAGATAGCTTGCCTGGCCAGACTAAGCTCGCAACAGGCCCTCGTGTTGCGTCACGCTTAGGATGGGCGGGCCCAGGCTAGTTCCATGGTGACTCTTGCCTCACTTCGTCCATCAAGCTATCCATCACTATGGCAAACAAAAAAGGGCTCAAAGCAGATCCTTGATGGAGTCCCACCTTCACCTTGAACCATTCAGTCGTTCCAACTGCACACCTCACTGCTGTTTCACTGTTCTCTGATATACTTCTCATACAATACCATAACTATCTCCAGGTCTACAGACACACAATGTAGCTTCTCCGGCCTTCTCCATTAACATTCTTAAAGCAAAAATTGCATCCGATGTGCTCTTCCTTGGCATAAACCCGTACTGCTGTTCACAGATTGCTACCTTTCTTCTCAATCTCGCCTCCAATACCCTTCATGGTGCGGCTCATCGATTTTATTCCTCTGTAATTACTGCAGCTCTGTACATCTCCCTTATTCTTGTATATTGGGACTAGCACACATTCACTTGGCATTTTCTCATTCTCGTTAGGAACTCCACAGCCGTCTCACCCAAACATCTCCAAGCCTCAATCGGGATGCCATCTGATCCAACTGCTTTCCCAGTCTTCATTCTTTTCATGGCTGCCCTCACCTCGTCCTTACTAACCAACTCTGCTTCCTGATGTACTGTCTCCAATGAATCTGACCTTTTCTCTCTTGGATTCTCCTCATTTAATAAATCCTCAGAGTCCTCTTTCCACCTTCTTAATACACTCTCTTTGTTTGTCAGCACATTTACATCTCTTAACTTGAATGTAGACTGAACAAAAATATAAACGCAGCGGTCCATATTTTATGAAATACAAATGTTCAGATAGAAATTCATTTTCATTTTCTATGTGCCCGAGCCCAGTCCAGACGAGAACGTCGTCGCCCAGCAGTCAGGTCCAATCCTCGATGAGGTCTACGTGCATGGAGGCCAGCTTCTCCGAGTCGGTTTCTCACAGTTTGACTGCTGACCCTGCGATTGTGTCTCCCCATGGTCTCATCTGCGGTCCGTGTTGCAGTCCGGCACCGATCACGCAGGTGGGTCAGACGGATATGCCGGTCTTGTGCTGGAGTGGTGACACGTGGCCTGCGTGCATGTGGCATGTTGTCTGTGGTGCCATGCTGCTGAAACCATCGTCGGAGGCGGACTATCGTGGAATAGCACCCCCAATTGACGCCCTACAGCTCTGATGGACATTCCAGCCTGCAGCATGCCAACGGCTCGTTCCCGGTTGATTCTGGTCATCTGTGGCATCTTGACATTTGAACATTTTTGTCATTTTAGGGTGGCCTTTTATTGGCCCCACATAAAGGATGGTCATGACATGCATTACTCAGTGAAATTTTTGTCTGCAATGGTCACACCCGACTGGATCATGGATCATCTCAAGTCTGGGCACTGCTCAGAACTTGAGTAGAGGGACATTTTTTTTTTTCAAAAAATGTTTACTGGTATGCTATACTATCATCTGATGTGGGCAGAAAAAAAAATCAGTATCGGATGTACAAAATAAATAAAATCTTTAGGTGCTGCGTTTATATTTTTGTTCAGTGTATATAAGCCTAAAATTCTAACAAGTGCAAGTTTTAGACGGATTGTTTAAGCAGTTTGGAGAAAAGATAAAATAAAGTGTCTGTGGTGCATCTATGACATGTTATTAAATCTGAGTAATGACAGCTAGTTCATAATGTATTCATAAACTCAATAACAAATAACATAAGCATTACGTTAGCCAGTGAGAGAGAATTAGCAAAGTGAGAACTCAGGTTTTATATGAAGAAAAATCTCTTAGTGAGCCACTAAAGGTTAAAACAACATTATATATATATATATATATATATATATATATATATATATATATATATATATATAAGTTATTTGGCTAAGTTAGCTTGCTAGCTAGCCTTCTGCGTTCTTATGAAGGACAGACTGAGTGACTCACAACTCTGACTGAACTCAAAATGCTAATGGTGTTAGCTTCCCTTGAGAGAACACACTCCCTGACACCAAACACACGATTTACTAGACTATAAACACGACCAAATTTCCTCCAAATTATTTCCACAAACCTCAGGTTTCACCGCGACTGATGATGGTGATAAAAACGACCTCACATGATAAACAAGAAGCAAACGACTCACATTTGAATTGACTCTGCGAGTTTCGATTCGTTTAAGGGTGGTGTTTCAGACACACACACACACACAAAATCAAACAGAGTTTATAATTTGGATTAAAAATAGCCTCAAAGGAAACCGGTTTCACCTTTTGTGCACTGTGTTTGCTCATCTGTCTGTAAAATACACTTTCGATTCATCAGTGCTTGCGAATCGATTCATTCGATTCACTTGGAAGAGTCGTTTAGACAGAATGAACGAATCATTCGACAATGAAGATATTTGTAAACAGCTGTTTGATTAAATTACACACACAAAAAAAAAACAGCAAAAAATGATAAATTGTGAGGAAAAATAACAACCAGTGAACACTTTTCTGTAAGTGGACCAATAAATTAGCACATTTATAATTCAGTTGTTTAATAATTCACAAAAGATATAGTCAGTGCTTTGACAGAAATGAAATTTTGGCACTTAGAAACACATTGTGATGCCAGAGTACAATACAATGGGGGAAAATTCCAATAATAATAATAATAATAATAATAATACAGATGTATTTACACCACCAACCAAGGTGCAAATGTCAGCATTAAAGTGCCATATCCACCATTGGATGTATTCTTTGGCATAAAATACAATATATTTTATGACAACATGACTAGACAGAGAAATCTTTTAGCTTCAAAACGATATATCAAACATAATTTTTTGACAACGACAAGTATATTAATTTTGCGACCAAAGTCACCTACCCTTTTAATTTCCGCGCGGTAGTGAAACGTGATGTCATCGGCAGGTTCCCCTTCTTGTGTACCACGTCACGTGTGACGTGGCACAGGTTATCAGCAATGGCGGATAGAACGCGATTTCCACTTGTCGATTGCTGTGCCGATATTCACCATCGACCGTCTCCTTTGGGCATCACTTGCTATTTTCCTTCGCTTCTTTTCCGAAGCTGACAATCGCGTTCTATCCGCCATTGCTGATAATCTGTGTCACGTCACACGTGACGTGGTACACAAGAAGGGGAACCTGCCGATGACATCACGTTTCATTACCGCGCGGAAATTAAAAGGGTAGGTGACTTTGGTTGCAAAATTAATATACTTGTCGTTGTCAAAAATTATGTTTGATATATCATTTTGAAGCTAAAAGATTTCTCTGTCTAGTCATGTTGTCATAAAATATATTGTATTTTATGCCAAAAAAATACATCCAATGGTGGAATGGCACTTTAACCCCGAATATCTACACACACGGAGTCCACTGATTATCTTTAAAATTAATTATGATTCAGGATTTTTTTTAGAAAAAAAAATCAAAATTTATACATTTTCACTGATCAAGTTGATCAGCCAAGACATGACTGAGAAACCTCAACTCTGTGTCGATATACAAGTAATAAAAGCTTGTATAACAATCAGCATCAAACTCAAAAAAAAAAAATCTAAAACGTTTTTACAATAGATAACGAATTATCATTAGCTATAAAACGGATAAAAAGTACATTATAGCAGAACACAACATGTAGTAGAACCCGTGACAGAAATCATGTGGCAGCGATCTTTAACCCATACTCATTACATTTCAAATCGAGACTTTTGTGAAATACAAAGTTGATTGCCGAAATGTTTTGCTTGGTGATAATTTCGTGATGTAAGCTTCTGTTATTTGTTAGCTACATTAGCCTCAAAGCTTCCCTCAATAACTACATTAAAAAAAAAAAAAAAGTACATTCACAGTTGATCAACTACATTTCTGGCGAGTGAAATACTCTGTGTAATTCTTCAATAAAACGTGTCTTTAGAACTGTTCTGGAAATATGTAAACCATGGCATCAAGGTACATTTTGTAATACCAAAGCAAACTTCTAATATTTTGAAGCTTTAATTGTCAAAACATAAGAGTCAACTCAACTGTTCACAATATACTGCATCAGATGCACTTGGAGGGGAAAAAAAGAAACGAATGGAAAAATCCAAATCGCAGTACATAACAAGTGCTCTGGTTTTTTAAGCTTGATAACTTTACAGCATTTGAGACCAGACGGACACATATGAGCATATTTTTTTTTACAGTTTGGATTACATGAATGTAACGTGTTATCGGTTTTGAAGCCAGTGTGACTGGAAGCTCTATAAAGATGTAAACTTGAGCAGTATATATACACACTTTTGGCAAGGGGAAGACCAACAAATTTCTGCTGATTTTCAAGACAACAACAATTAAAAAACAACAAACCCCCCCCCCCCCCCCCCCCCCCACACACACAAACTATATATAATGGGAATCATCTTCATTTTCTTCTTCTTCTTCTTCTTATTTGAGCAGCTAATGTTATCCCAAGCCCTGTATGTGTACATGTCGCCTGTTTGTGAATAAGCAAACATTCTGTAAAATAATAATAAGTATTTCATAATAATGCACCAAGATGGCCGGCTGCACTTTGATTGGAGCACTTGTCCAGGTTCACATACTTTTACCACTCACAGATATGTATTACTGGATCATTTTCAGCAATAAATAAATGACCAAGTGGGTGGTGCAGTGGTGTAGTGATTAGCACTGTCGCCTTACAGCAAGAAGGTCCGGGTTCGAGCCCCGTGGCCGGCGAGGGCCTTTCTGTGCGGAGTTTGCACGTTCTCCCCGTGTCCGCGTGGGTTTCCTCCGGGTGCTCCGGTTTCCCCCACAGTCCAAAGACATGCAGGTTAGGTTAACTGGTGACTCTAAATTGACCGTAGGTGTGAATGTGAATGGTTGTCTGTGTCTATGTGTCAGCCCTGTGATGACCTGGCGACTTGTCCAGGGTGTACCCCGCCTTTCGCCCGTAGTTAGCTGGGATAGACACCAACTTGCCTGCGACCCTGCACAGGATAAGCAGTTACGGATAATGGATGGAATAAACGACCGAGTATAATATTTTTGTCTCATTTCTTTCTCGTTATCTACTTTTAGGACTTGTGTGAAAATCTGGTGATGTTTTAGATGTAGAAATAAAGAAAATTCTAAAAGGGTTCACAAACTTTCAAGCACCACTGCATGTTAAAAAAAATAGTATGTTAGTGTAAAACGGGGAAGGTAAAAATATGTCAGGAGATGTGTTTTACATGTCATACACTTTCACACATACACAGATGTATAATTTGATCATATACATAAACAGTTCTTAGAATTTCAACGGCGCTCATGTTGATGGGGAAGACACAACAACAACGTTTAAATAGATGTACCCAGCACATAAGTGTACAATATATATCTAGAGCCTTAGTTAAAAAAAAAAAAAAAAAAAAAAGAGACATAATTTTAAGTCTTACAAAATAAGACATTAGTTTTAATGAAATAAAACAAGCATCATGCAGTTGAGCAGAAGAACGAAGGTGCACGTACTGCAAATCCACACATGGCACGCCACATGTAAACAAGTCACGTGGCTCTGGTGGCATGTTATAGGTAGGTAAGTGGGAATAAAGACACACACACACACACACACACACGAGAACATTCAATCCCACACTTTCTTCCGTTCTCTAACAAACACAAGTGGTCTAATCGGACGCTGATATCACTGTGTGGTATTTTCATCACAACCTGTCACAAAACACCGTAGCCTTTACGCTTCTTTTAAATTATCCACATGTCACATATACGGAGGTTAGAAGCTGATAAATGTATCTGAATATTAAGTTCATGTATTTGAATTACGTACCCATCACATTAAATGAAATTCTTGCCTTTTCCATGGTATATTTAATAAATGTTAATAGATTTTACGTAAATTAGGATGAAGGTGATGTGTATGAGATTCCCACCAAAAGTTAGACCCATTGAGTGATCAGATTCAACATTAAACCAATCACAGCGGTCTGTCACACTTGCGTCCATGAAGCAAAGGAAACCATGATGAGGTAAGTTTTTATATTTCCTGACAAACAAATTGTGATTAAACACCTAACCTTGGCTGTTAGCTGTTAACAATTGCCAGCATGCGAATGTTAGCATAGCCTAGCTGGCAATCACGTTCCTTTACACCCTGGTCACACTACAGTTTGTGATGGGTTTGCAAATACTTAGGTGGTGTTTACATTAGACCGTATCAGCGGATCATCAGATTAACGTTTTTAAAACGATTCGCGTGCACACAGCAACGCCAATACACGATTCGCGTGCACACAGCAACGCCAATACACGGATACGCTCAGCTCCGCAGGCATCCTGCGCTCCAAATCACTCCGCCCTGAACAGCGAGTGCCCTCTGGAGGGTGCGCACTCCGGCCCTGCGCAGCTCACAGAGCGCGCGAGTGAAGTGCACGAGCAGCGATTCGGGACAAATAGCAGGAAGTGAAAGTCCGCGCCGTTTTTCAGCAGTCGCGTCACATGACCAACGTGGCATGACCAACGCCAGCGAATCAGGAAGGTGGATGTCACAGTGACGTTGTCCAATGACGACGTCAACTAGAGCTCAGCACAGCGTATCCTCGTTCCTCAATGTTTACACAGCACCGGATCAGATACGTAATGGATTGAATACGTGGGCCCTGGCGGATTCAAGTTGTTCCGCCTGTGGAGTCGTTTCCCGGCGTTTTAATGTGAACGGACAGTGCATCCGCGACGAAAACGAGACGGATACGGTCTAATGTAAACACCACCTTGTAGCAATTGTGAATGTTCTCACATGACGGATGTTCTCTGAGCTTCGCGAGTTGTTTTTTGGTGTGTCTCCGCCTCATGGGTGGCCAAAAACGTCGCGAAAAATTTCAATGCGTACACTGAAATTTGGTGGCGATGTTTTCGTCGGCAAACTAAGCAGTGAATACTTGCAGATGGGTTTGGGGATACTTCCTGAAGCTCGAGGAAGCATTGCCAGACCAAACGCCTCATTTTCATCGCAAAGCATCACGATCTGTAGTATGACCGTAGCCTAAACAGCTACGCTAAATTAAAAAAAAAAAAAAAACTAGCTATTTGAGTAGAACATAAACATTTAGTCATTGTACATAATTCAATGACCATTTTCAGCTTCCAAGCTCTGTATCTCTGCACATTCACTCATCAACTATATTAAACAGCTAAATCACAATCTGATCTCAGATCAGACGTTCCAACCATCACTACACTCAATGCAGTCACTCGGCCTTGGAGTAAAATTTCATTCAGCCAGAATTTCAGTCAGTTCAGCAGCTTGTGTGAAACAACTGGCGGCTTAATCAAATTCAGAAAGGCTTTTATAAAGCTGATCACCACCTCTACTGTGCTTAAAAGAATAATAATAATAAAATCACAAGAAAGGAGAGGGCATTAAGCTCCGCCCCAAACTTCACAGTCTGTATTTTATATTTCTTTACACATACAGTATAAGAACCATGCACTGAACTCATTTTCAGCCATTTTCCTATAAGTATTTGTCATTTCTATTCTGGATTTGTGGGCCTAGATTTGCTTCCAAGTTTAAATCCCAGGAAAGCCATCGTCGGGATCCAAAACAAAACGTAAACAGAAAGCTCAACTGATCAGTGTATGTTGCATTCACTGTTGCATTTTTCATTAAAAAAAATGTTCAGAATGAGACGTTCTTGGACTTGGAAACAATAAATCATTATTTTAATGCTAAAAATAATTATCTTGAATGATTACCCAGATATGTAGCAGCAATTACTGCGTAGCTAGTAGCACAAAGTTGGGATTAAAGACTGACTTTAGTGCCTGATGGACTACATATGGATCACTAGATGATTTTTACATGCTAAAGATAGCAAAAGATGACAACTTGGCAGCATGATTTCTTTTTTAATTAAAAGGAATTTAATGATGCAGACAGAATTAGGACACATAGTATACATCATAACCAAAGAAAAGACAATACAGAATATCAGAATATCTAACTTGTACTTCAGCGATGGCTCTGGGCATTTTTTTTTTTTTAAAGCTAGACGGCCTTTCGATTTCAAAAAATTGGTGAAATTTAGTTCCGTCTGAAACATGGTCATTGTGATACATGTTTATTTCTGTAGTATCAGGCCATTCTGCAGCTGGGAAGTTATTTAATTTGAGGGGATTAAAGTGCTGATGACACAAACATGACTCTATGCAATTTCTTAAATAAACTATACAACATGGCAAACATGTTAGATTTCTGTTATAATTACGTGAAAAGAAGCTGTTGTTATGCAAATATCCAACTTTTAATTGCACAGCGCAAGAAAACTGGGTCCGTGGCTCGCGGCCATGTTGTGACGTCAGCGGAAGAACACGCTGCGGTTCACTGGCTGTTCTACTCTGGTTCTACTCAATGGAAATGGCGCATGAAAACGCCGGTGAACTCTAGTGCTAGCTCTTCCTCTTCTGGGAGTCTAGAATTGTGTTGATCTCTTCCGAATAGAATCTATGATAGCCTACCCTCTTTACCCTTTGCCTCTCGTTGCTAGGCGGCAGTTACATGAAAGCCGCAAGCTTTCGCAAGCAAATACATGACTGATATCACGCCGACTTTATGATTACATTTATGATTATCATGTAGAATCTATAGCTCTACGTACCTTTATCTTATGTCGTTTCACAACGCATGTTCTGACAGGAGGACTGTCTTTGGATCCGGCATAGCTACTAGTAGACCCCCTCCGGAATACTGGCAGTGTTGCCAGATTGGGAGGTTTCCCGCCCAGTTGGGCGGTTTCAAGTGCATTTTGAACATATTTTGAACGTATTTTGGCTGGCAACAGATACTGCTGACGTTTTCCAGCCCAAAATATGTTCAAAACCCACCAAAATGCACTTGAAACCGCCTAACTGGGTGGGGAACCTCCCAATCTGGCAACACTGTGTAGGCACTGCTGATGGTAGTAATACACATTTGTGCTGAACTGAACACCCAAGAGATTCTTTTAAGCTGGGAAGGGTGTCAAAACAATCCAAATCGAAGTGTTCAGAGCACAGGACGGATGTTGGTGAGGGCTCCCACTTGTCACGAGTGCGCCTGACTTGCTTCACCCACTTCGCATGCAGCTCGGGATCTCTGGGAAACTTGAATAAACTTACCCCATCCTTGTGGGTTTTGGAGCAAAAGCCGGCAACACAACGCGAAGGCATAATAACTATATAAAATGTATAATAAAAATACTAATAATGATAAACTGAACACCTGTCGCATCAACAACAAACTGGTAAGTTAGGAGGAAGGTTCTTTCGCTGACGTCATATAGCTCCTCCTCCTCTTTCGTCTCCTGGGTGCTGCAGCCCTGTCAAATTTGCCCAGATAGGCGCGTTTTTTATCATAACTTGTAAAATAGGCGCCTTCGTGAATTAATATATGGATCATCGGGAATTACTTTTTATGTTATAAAATATCGCCAAAGATGTCAAAAACATGTCATCAGCACTTTAAAGCAAATAATGTGCATAAAATTGTAAGCAGACAGAGGAAGTCCGTGTGCGCATGCGCAGGTTTCCCTTTGAGCGTGCACTGACAGTTCCATCATTCTGTCACTAAATGAACAGCTGATCACACCGAGGTGCTCACTGAGCGCCCATATTTATTAGTTTGATATTTCCTGCGTTTCCTTTCCTTTGTATAGAACATAACGTCTTTTCTTCTCGCTTTCTTTCCGTTACTGTAGTCGGTCTTTCATGTTTCATTCGCACACTCACGTCCTCCATGTTTCTCTCCTGTTTCAAATTTGTATCCCACAATGCCTTGCGTGAACGGGGAAAGCCCACCACGTGATGCATGTATTGGGTCATGGTGAAGCAGGAAAAAATAGCGGAGAATTTAGGGCCATGTAGCTCTAAATTCATTAATTGTTCTATTAAAAAAAAACTAATAAAATTGGAAGTCTGTGATTCGAATTCAGTAGCTTTCGGTCACTAAACAAAAATAACTGGGTGTCGGGGGAAATTCTTTTTATGACCTACACTTGAAAAATCTGAAAGGCTGTCTAGCTTTAAATATTTGGATTCATGACCAGAGCTTCAGTGACGCAGCAGCTCACACGGCCGTACCACGAGAAATCAGACTCATTTATAATTAGCCATGTTGTTCTTCATGAGAACAATTTGATCTTCAAAACAAAACAATCAGAATTAAAATGTGATTTCTGTGAATTATGGACGGATGGACGACGGATGCCGCATAACGCCCAGACCGCGTGAGCTAAATATTTGACTTTTGGACTTTGTGTGGTGGAACAAATATTAATAGAAACATTTTACAAATGAAATCAACATTTTTTTGTTAAAAATAATTTTACAGGCTTCCAACTGGTGTAACAGAACAGCGCCTTGGTTTGAATCCTGACAACGCCATAGCCATCCGCACCCGGAAGTCCAAGAGAGCAAAACTGGCCATGTTCTCTGGGTGGGATGGACATACTTCCTCTCACCTGTCAATCACAGTGACATAATCCAATCATCTAGCCAGGTGTCTATGCGCTAACGTATGTAGAAGAGGGTTGATAGCACTTTTCAAGTGTCTCACACTGCCCTGTGAAGTGACCTGAGCTGCAGTTCGAAAAGACCTGATTGTCTTGGAGGAAGTACGTGTTCGCCTTCACCCGCCCCAGGTGGTAGCGGTTGGCTGGTGGGTGGAAATTGACACCATGTTAGGGAGAAAATGCAGTCAAAGTTGAATTAATTTCCTATTTTAGTGCATGCCAAGAAAAAAAAAAAATTCCTTGCTTTCAAAATGAGAAACAATGGAACGCAACATACACTGACATCAACTCTACACTCAAAAAACAAGTTGCTTTGGATAAAATAAAATAAAAGCGTCTACCAAACACAGTTTTCTTCCTATACAGAGTGAACACCAAAGACTTCCTTTGGATCAGGAGTCCTGGCAATGCGCACAAACAACAGCTGGCCATCAAGCTACTCAGCTGGATATGCAGTGATCAACATGAGACACTCCATCTGATAGTAGCTGTGCTAAACTGCCCTTACAACTCTTACAATACTCCGCTTTATGTCCGAACACAACACATTGTGCACAATCATTAGGTTTGGTCCTGGCAGTGAAAAAGGATTTCATCTTCAAAGGTGGCAGTTGATTGGCTTAAACCTGAGCTGAAAAAAAAAAAAAAATCATTTCAGTCGGGCAGTCAAGCGACTCGATAAGACTCCGAGCCGAGTTCTGTAAATAGTTTAGTGAGGAATGAAACGACATGAAGACAAGCAGCGTTGTACAAAATACTACAGTATAGCACTTGGTGAAGTCAAAAGCAACGTAATGCTTTTTTTTTTTGTACAAATTTCACACAGTTTGTTTATGCCGTTATAAAAAAGAGTAACAAAAGCTGTAAACAGTCAGAGAGCAGAGGGAGGAAAAGGGGGAAAGAACCTTCAGGGATCTGGAATGTTAGCTTCTCCAGTAATTGTGCTATCTGTATAATGTGTGTTTGTGGGGTTTTTTAATTCTTTTTTTAGTTTCGCAGCAGCGGCTCGTGACCATAGATTTTGGTGGAGCAGAACGACATTAATAACGACAGCCTCAAACAACACGAGGGGATTTTGGCTTACACTAGCCTTCGAGTATGCAATAGGCTTCTATCTAATGATTTTTTTCGCGGCGCTCCCTAATAGGCAGCAGAGTCTCGACAGCATAATCTTTTTTTTTGTTTGTTTGATTCAGCAGGTGTGTTTGCTATTTACTGGTAGTGTCCAAGGCTCATACACGAACAGTAAGATCATTAACTGGGGTTTCAGCACTATTTCCAGCCGAAATAAATCTCAAAAACAACTCAAACTTGCCAAAAAAAAAAATTTGAGTGGCATTTTCCGTTTTTGCATGAAGTGGCATACACGCATTTCTGATATACAGATACTATACACTCCATAATCGCTTGTTTCCTCTCCCAATCTTTGCAATGCATCTTACATTTTTCGATCCACATTCACTAGATATGAGCAATCGCGCGCTCTGATTGGCTACTCTACTACTAGGCTATCAGCTCATATACGGTGAGTAGAGAAAAACAAAATGGCGGAGCGTGTTGCTGAACCAACCGAGGATGAAATAAAAACTCTACTCGTAAACAAAATCTCAATAAATACAAAAAAAAAAGCAACAAAATATGGAATAAAAGTATTTCATGGTAAGAACATATATCTTTTTTTTCAAGAATTATTATTATTATTATTATTATTATTATTATTATTATTATTGCATTTTTCACAAATTGCTCCTGTCATTTCGCCGGTTTGTTTACATTCTCAGCAGAAATGATTTTGTCGGACATTTCGTTTAAAGTTTAATTTATCGGATTTGCGAAAAATAAAACTAAAAATGCGCCGTTTCTCAAAATCCAGTGAATGTGGATAGAATAAAAGAGTTATGCCACTCAATCTCGCTGTACATGGCTTATAGCAGCTATCAGCTCATGTATGACTCGATTTCATGGAATAATTGTTAAATAGAGATAGTTCTCTACATTATAGACTCACACACTAGTCTGGACTTACACGTTGCCTTTTTCTGTATAAACATATTAGATTTAATCCCACTTATGTGCTGCAAAACAGGATACTGGTGACTGTGGAATATTTGAGTCCAATATGGTGTAAAAACTGTGTCCCTGGCAACCCTGTTATTAAAGGTGCTGTCTAATAATCATCCTCCAAAAAACAAAAAGCTGAATCGCTCTATTAAGCTGCTTTTACACAGGCAGCAGGAACAAGGTGCGCCCACATTCCTTCGTGTTTACACGCTCACTCTGTATTGGTGGTAAACCGGGGGTTAGTGAGCTAAACGCAAAAGTGCGCATGCACAAATCAGTGATCAGAAACTTGGTTTTCCTTCCGGAAAACTGATTCGCTCCGAGTGGCGTGTCGAATTGACTCCGAGTCGGCTCTTTTCGATGAATTTTAAATTGAAAAAGCAGACAATGATCTGCATCTCAGCCCAACTGGATGAAGGTTAGAACTTCTTCTTTAGTCCAGTTATCACTGTGATTGGTTTGGGAATCGATTGACTCCATCGTTTAAAGGTGGAGAAGTTTGACCAGGAAAAGCACTTGAAAAGAACTGACCATTGAATTTGCCATGAAGCGCTCTTGTCCAGATGATAAACGCTTCCGCGCACGCGTAAGCCCTCTTACTTGCCACCGATTGTGTTTAGACAGTAAGCAGGAACAAGTTGTGCCTGGAACAAGATGTGCCAGAACAAATTGCACCACCTGGTAAAGTGAAGCAAGCTGCGCCCAGTGGTGTTGAACTGTTTTGGAACAAATCGTGTTTACACAAGAAGTTGCGCTACGGCAACTTGTTCCGGGAACAACTAGTTCTGGCACAAGTGCCCATGTAAAAGCAGTTTTAATGATTGTTGCAGTTCCTATGTTTGACCACTAGGGGCAATAACTTTATGGAGTTTAAAGGAGAACTGAAGTCATCTTTAAACTTGCTTTATTTCTTAATAAACGTGTTATTCAATTACGTTTTCGGTTTTAGTAACCTTATATCGTGACTCATATTGGCAACTAATTCCAATTAAATATTATACTTATCGGCCTATTCGGTTTTTAGCCATGTTGAATGTAGTGGACCAAACAAATGGCAGGCGTCGCTTATCCGCACGATCTTCACGAGACTTGTGCGAGATTTCGAAACGTGAAGTGTCAGCCAGGTGTCAGCGCCGCCATTTTGAAAACTGTTTTCCAAACGAAATATTGCACAAAAACGAGTTTAAATGACACCTACTTTTTTCAAACGTTCCTGATTGCTATCAAAACAAACAAAACTTCCGGCTTGATTACATCAGCGTTCGAAAGAAGGCGTGCGCGTCTTTTGACAACGTTGGCAGATGTCGGTCACTTTGATTTCCGCTGTACGTTTTACTTCCATCCTACGATGTCTCGTACAGGTCTCAACGAATCTCGTTTACGGCCCTCACTTTGACATATAGACTGATATATTACAGAGCATATTTCAAACACTCATAACTTGCTATAGCAGCGACAAAATAGCAATCAAAAATGCATTCCGATATTTAATAAAATGAGAAATAGAATTCTGATAATACAACCCCGATTCCAAAAAAGTTGGGACAAAGTACAAATTGTAAATAAAAACGGAATGCAATAATTTACAAATCTCAAAAACTGATATTGTATTCACAATAGAACATAGACAACATATCAAATGTCGAAATTGAGACATTTTGAAATTTCATGCCAAATATTGGCTCATTTGAAATTTCATGACAGCAACACATCTCCAAAAAGTTGGGACAGGGGCAATAAGAGGCTGGAAAAGTTAAAGGTACAAAAACGGAACAGCTGGAGGACCAAATTGCAACTCATTAGGTCAATTGGCAATAGGTCATTAACATGACTGGGTATAAAAAGAGCATCTTGGAGTGGCAGCGGCTCTCAGAAGTAAAGATGGGAAGAGGATCACCAATCCCCCTAATTCTGTGCCGACAAATAGTGGAGCAATATCAGAAAGGAGTTCGACAGTGTAAAATTGCAAAGAGTTTGAACATATCATCATCTACAGTGCATAATATCATCAAAAGATTCAGAGAATCTGGAAGAATCTCTGTGCGTAAGGGTCAAGGCTGGAAAACCATACTGGGTGCCCGTGATCTTCGGGCCCTTAGACGGCACTGCATCACATACAGGCATGCTTCTGTATTGGAAATCACAAAATGGGCTCAGGAATATTTCCAGCGAACATTATCTGTGAACACAATTCACCGTGCCATCCGCCGTTGCCAGCTAAAACTCGATAGTTCAAAGAAGAAGCCGTATCTAAACATGATCCGGAAGCACAGATGTCTTCTCTGGGCCAAGGCTCATTTAAAATGGACTGTGGCAAAGTGGAAAACTGTTCTGTGGTCAGACGAATCAAAATTTGAAGTTCTTTATGGAAATCAGGGACGCCGTGTCATTCGGACTAAAGAGGAGAAGGACGACCCAAGTTGTTATCAGCGCTCAGTTCAGAAGCCTGCATCTCTGATGGTATGGGGTTACATTAGTGCGTGTGGCATGGGCAGCTTACACATCTGGAAAGACACCATCAATGCTGAAAGGTATATCCAGGTTCTAGAGCAACATATGCTCCCATCCAGACGACGTCTCTTTCAGGGAAGACCTTGCATTTTCCAACATGACAATGCCAAACCACATACTGCATCAATTACAGCATCATGGCTGCGTAGAAGAAGGGTCCGGGTACTGAACTGGCCAGCCTGCAGTCCAGATCTTTCACCCATAGAAAACATTTGGCGCATCATAAAACGGAAGATACGACAAAAAAGACCTAAGACAGTTGAGCAACTAGAATCCTACATTAGACAAGAATGGGTTAGCATTCCTATCCCTAAACTTGAGCAACTTGTCTCCTCAGTCCCCAGACGTTTACAGACTGTTGTAAAGAGAAAAGGGGATGTCTCACAGTGGGAAACATGGCCTTGTCCCAACTTTTTTGAGATGTGTTGTTGTCATGAAATTTAAAATCACCTCATTTTTCTCTTTAAATGATATATTTTCTCAGTTTAAACATTTGATATGTCATCTATGTTCTATTCTGAATAAAATATAGAATTTTGAAACTTCCACATCGTTGCATTCTGTTTTTATTTACAATTTGTACTTTGTCCCAACTTTTTTGGAATCGGGGTTGTAAAAAATTTGCCTTCAGTTCTCCTTTAAAGTGACAAAGGTCGATGTATTAAAAAGATGAATAGTACCCTGTGGAGCTAAAATAACCCTGAGGTACTTGAATACTTGAATCACACGCTGTATTGCCCGCTGCCTCATGCTTGTGAAAGAGAACGAGCTGGAAAAACACCGCGCTAATGTTTGCACGCAAGGTCGCAACAAAGATAGTAGAACCGGCAGCTTCCGACACAGAAGCGAGCGCTCGAGAGCCTTCAAGCTCACAGGTGTGTTTAGATTTGTAATATTTCAATTCTAACCTGTATAAAAGTTGATACAATAAGTAAAGCTTCAGTGACCAGGTCACAGTCTGATAGTGACAGGTGATGATGCAGAAGCCTCCGATGATGTAAGATACTTCCTTAAAACTGTCGTTTTTTGTCTTGATTTAAGAATCTTCGTTCGATCTGGGCGATCCGCTATGTTTGCTGTGGCTCCACGGTCGCGACCTCTGACCCACGCATGACCTCACGTGACTTTTCCGAACTGGCTGCTGAGCGAACGGTTTGTAAACAGACCAACACGTGGTTAGGACGCCCCGCATTAGGAAGTAAAACGTACTGAAACAAGGTGATGCATACCAGCTATGGGGATGGGTATCAGCTCAAACAATTCAGAAAGGGGAGTAGATTAAATGATTCCTGAACCAGCATCACTTTAATGGAGCATCTAAAAAGGAAAACAAAATCAACGGAACGTCTACGCTGTCGCGCCGCTCTACCAGCCCTTATAGACGAGCCGCTGCTACATATTCAGCACAGACAAGTAGTGTCTTGGGATTGTGTGTGTGTGAGTGTGTGTGAGAGCACAGTATTGAGAGTACACCCTCACTATATTGGTGAAATCACCGGCAGTTTGTTAGCCACAGAACAGCCGAAGTGATCGACTTTTAATTCCACGTGTTTAAGGCGCGTGTTAATTTTGGTACGCAGATTCGGCGAGTTTGGATGTGTATGCACTTCTGGTCAAGAACAAATTACAAACCGTGGTAAATCTTTCTAATGCTCGTGTCTTATTATTTGCATATTATTTAAACTCACCTGCTCTTTTTCCCCTTTCTGATGTAACAGTGTAGTAATTTTACACACACCTGTAGAGCAGGGATATTAATATATGTTGGCATTGGCAACACTTCCTAGTTAATCACTCTAGTAGTAAGGCCATTATTAAAAAATTTTCTGTTTCCGGTCCACCAGCCGGGTGAGTGCCGTTTGTGCGGTTGAAATTTTTTCTTTTAACGCCGGTTTTTCGACATTTTTTTCGGGTTCGTAAATCTAAAATCGAACTTGACATTTCCGCATTCCCAGGGCTTTCCACTAAGGCTCATACTAGCCAAATAAGTAGCTAGCCGGGTGGGGGGGGGTGGGGGTGGGGGAGTAAACACAAAATAAACTCCTGTGCACGCAGTTCCCAGGATTATATGTATTTTCCACAGACCATTTATTTATTCACTTTACTCAAATACAAAGTAAAATGGCAGTAAATCTTCTTTCTTTTCTTGCGTATTGCATCATGAGGCGTTCCTGGCTTGTAAATCTCTTATTTTCGGTGCATGACACATTCACGCAGCTGAGCATGCTATGAATTAACGGTCTGCAGTGGGGCTACACAATTAAAAACTCGGCGAACATCTCTCCATTTGTGTATGAAAATACACTCCAACCACTCAGTTTGGTTTCATTTACAACCAATGGTGTCTTTTGATGCCAGCACGTAATTGAACGAGAGAAGACTGGTTTACCGGAGACAAAATAAGCGTCATCTCTGCTTCTGTTCCCTCCGACACACTACTGCCTCCGCCGAGTGCACGCGGCACAAAAAAATGGCAGCCACCATGAAGGAAGGCGATCCGGAGTTTTCAAACATTTGCTTAAGTGTGAAATCGCAAAATGGTATTCTAGCGAACAACAAAATAGTAAAGATTCAGAAAAACAAATCATTCAGTGATCATTTTAATAGTGTAATTTCATCTGAACTAGGCCTAACGGTCGATTTAGAACTACAAAAAGTCCGTGTGTCGGACATTTTATTTAAGTACCTTTGTAAAAGTTTTGCAAATGTTGCAGTCAGCATTTAAAATGCTAACTTAAAGTTTTTGTACAAGTTTCAGTTGATTAAACTGTCATTTTATTAAATATGTCTGCTTTTGTAATAAAAAAGTACTGAAAGAAAAAGCAAACACAGCATTGCGATTTCTTATCCATCCATATATATATATATATATATAAAATCCCCCCCTCCCGACTGAAAATTTTTTTGCTCACCCGGTGGACAGGAAACGGATTTTTTTTTAAGGATGGCCTAAGATATATGTGGAGTACGGCGCACACACACACACACACACACACACACACACACACATCGAATTACGTTTGATTCAACAGTAGATTCTCTATTTTGTCAACAACAACAACAAAAAAAACTTTCACAAGGTTCTCTCTTTGTACGAACGCTCTGGTTAGCTTTTCGCAGCTCCACCTCATTTTGTACAGAGAAAACAAGATGGAAAACAAAACAAAACAAAAACCACCATCTCTTTTTTTCACTTCATGTCACAAGAGTGGAGGCTTGATTCATTAAAAGCACTAAATATGATGAATGAAAGACACAGACGATGGTGTGAGGTGTAGCCGTGCAGCAGTGAGCAGCTGGTTGTTGTTCCGGAAGAGTGCGAAAAAAATCAACACAGGTGTCCCATTTACAAAAACAAGTTCAGAATACTCATCTCCAAGAACGACGAGGACGACAACCACGTGATAGGGCACGTCATACACACCCTCAGGAACTTTGGGTGGCGATTTGGGATTCAAAACACTCCGGTCTGGTAGAGACCGATGTCACGACGAGCTCCTTCCTATCCTATGCACATGCCTTGAACACGCCCTCACTTTTCTTTAACGATCTCTTCGTACTTGGGTGGCGGGTCGCTGTAAGGGGTGGTGGTCTCGTCGCTGCTGCTCTCCAAGTGGCCCGTCACTTCTTCGTAAGAAGGAGGAGGTGTAGCTCCTGACAGACGTGACGCCACGGACATAGACGAGTCCTGCACGTAGAGTCCGCGGCCATTCGGCGGCTGCAATGAGCAGTCCAGGGTCCCTGAGGTTACTCCGCCTCTTTCCCTTTCCCCTCCGCTGAGCACCATGCTAGGCCTCTCGTTGGAGTGCGAGGTGTCCGAATGCGAAGGCGTGTCGCGGTGCACAAGGATTCTGGGAAGGCTGCGGGTGTTGTGATTGGCCAGGTAGCGGTTCTGCGTGTACGCCGGGCGCCGGCGCGTGGCCTTCTGCAGCTGGCAGCGCCAGATGAGGAAGAGCGCAATGATGATGAGGAGGGCGACACCCAGCAGCGGTACCACCATGTACACGGTGTCGGCACGCCCTGAACGTGTTTCTGGGTTGTTGTTGTTCATGGTGTGCAAGCTACGCGTCTTCCAAAACTCCATCTATGGTTAGGAAGAGGTGCGTTAAGTGTGTTGTATGTGTGTGTGGCTATATATCAGATACTACAGAAATATATGTGGATTTACACACAGCACTAATCAAACATTTGCTTAACTGCTCTATATGCGCTTTCTTGAACAGTGCAGTCACCAATTCATCATGTTACATCATAGAAAGCAAAAAAAAAAAAGCATGTCAGAGAGGAAAAATGACACCCTGCGGTATTTCTATGCAGCGAGAACAATGCTGGGTTGGGAGGCAAGTTATGCAACACCAAACATCTTTACATACAGCAGTTCAGTGAGCTCAACACTGACTCATTTCTGACCGAGAGGTCTTATACAATCGCTTGATCGCTCATCGTTAGAACAAAAACTGACACGTTACTGAAAATGTGTTTCAGGATATCGATATTAGAATTAGTCACAAAATTAAAAACACTGCTGCTCCTGTGCCGGTCAGGACGAACTGATTCAAACAGCAGATCAACAGTCGACATGATTTCTAGACAACTGACTCGAATACCCCTTTTCCACCAAATCAGTTCCAGGGCTGGTTCGGGGCCAGTGCTGGTGCTGGTTCACAACTCGTTCAACTTGCGAGCCAGCTGAGAACCAGTTTGCTTTTCCATAGCTCGCGGTGCTAAGGGAAGCCACGTCATTACATTGCTGTATACGTCAGTTACGTCGCTGCGTTTGCATAAACCTTGGCGTGAACATCGAAGCAACAACAACACGGAGAAGAAGAAGAAGAAGAAGCAGCAACAACAACAATAATGGATGACTTCGCGTTTGTACAGCTGCTGCTTCTCGCTTTACGGTGCTTCATTGGGATCAGAAAACGGCAGATCCAATATGTATGTGTTGATCGACAGGTTTTGAGTGGACGGCGATTACGTTCTAGGAGACGGGTAATAACCTAATAACGTTTTGACTCTTACTTACACTGAATGTGAGATGGTTATGTTAGCCTTTGTTACCGTATGAGCTAACGTTAGCCGGTGTTATGTCGGCTTTGGCGGTCTTGCTATTGTTGTTGGTCTTAACAACTCCGCCCCCCCCGCTGACGTAAGCGGTTCTTTCCTCTGGCCCAGCAGAGAGTTGGTGCTAGCCTGGAACCGGTTTTTCTGGCCCCAGAGCCAGTTCTTTGTCAGTGGAAACAGAAAACCCGGTTCCAAACTAAGCACTGGCCCCGAACCAGCCCTGGAACTGATTTGGTGGAAAAGGGGCATAAGAGTGTTATCTTGAAAATGTATGGCTATTTTTTTTTGACTGCACAATTATGACTACAGAATCCAGCTGAGTTTTCATAACTGGCTCTGCCAGCAAGCAGTTCCCGACTACACAGCTGGTAATAATATTGCGCACTTATTATATAGTCCTTTAATCTCTTTAAACCATAATAGTTTAAAGACACAAGTGATTAGAGGAAATCGCTCACACTGATTGGTCGACAGATTCGGACCATTTCTCGATAATCACCTCGAGCGACTCGGCAAAATGGCGGCCGATCGCTTCGTCACCGTAAGTGAGGACGAATTACAAATTGTGAAAGAAAAATACTGCTCCTAAAAGCACTAAAGATGCTACGAAGTTTGATCTAAAAGTATTTAAAGGTAAGGTGGAATTCTGATTTTTTTTTATTGATTTGAAAACAAAGTATTTTATGTGACTCGGCGTAGATCAGTGACAAGTCAGCACTGCACCATTATTACATTTGCATGCTGCTTTTGAAGATCAAAATAATTTTTTTTTTAAGTACAATTTTTAAAAATAATCACCTGTGTATTTATACTAAAACAATTATCCGCCTCAGGCTCAGTGAATATCGGTGATTATTCTATCCACGTTCATTGGATATGAGCAACCAAGCGCTCTGATTGGCTACTACTAGGATATCAGCTCATATACCGTGAGTAGAGAAAAACAAAATGGCGGCGTGCATCAAGTCAGATATATCACTTTATCAAGTATTTAAAAGTTTAAAAGAAACAGAAATAGCTAAAAGAATATAGTTGTTTTCCCCCCCCCCAACCCTAACCCTATCTCGTGCTCCACACTCCAGCCCAGTCGGTGGCGGTAATGCACCTTTAAAAGGATAGTTCGGGATTTTTGACATGAATCTGTATGGCATCCCCATCAATAGTGTCGTGCAAACACACTGACTTACCCCTGACAGCATCCTGTGAGTCCAGTTCTTGTCCAGTTTTGGTCCAGACGAAAGTAGTCCGGCAAGTTTGTTGGGGTCACGAAAGTAAAACGTTTTTCGTCTCAAAACAGTACGTGTTCAAAAGAGTGATATATTTGCATCAAAAAACCGTTGCCAAATAAAAAGTCAGACCTCGAAATCGCTTGGCACTATTTTATCTCCCTTCTTATCACTGTGCGCTGCCAGCAGGTGACAGTGAAACGCAGACCCACTAAGCTGGTGGGAGACCAAGGCTGCACTCTATCCACGGCTTACACACGTCATGGCACGGAGGATGTGTATAGTGGCAGCATCTGTCCCCCCAGAGAGGATCTTTTCAAAAGCAGGACAGATTATAACTGAGAGGAGAAATAGAATCAGAATTAACTAGTTAATTGCAGCAATTAAAGGAATAGGTAGGAAAAGGAAGGTGCAAAGACACCGCGCAGTGCCTGAAAATGGGTTTTCAGGCGCTGCGCACCCGTTTTCAGGCGCTGCGCGGTGTCTTTGCGCCTGCAGCGGTGCTTTGCCTGTGCTGTGGCTGAAAATGGTTCCAGATATAAATTGGTCTAGTAAATCCCTTCGTGTTAATTTGCATTGATATGTGTACTCGATGTGAATGTACAGGTCATGAGAAATAATTATAAAAAATCTTGAGTTATTTAATTCACTTTTGCAACGACAATGCTAGCTGGACACGCCAGATTACAGCGACTATGCTAAGCTAAGCTAACCTGGGCGTTTATAGATCAGGACAATGGCTGGGTCGGCTACAAAACGCTTTGGCTCACTCATCCAACTCTAGGGACTGCAGAGACTGACTCAATTTCATCTGAGGGTGGCGTATTCCTTTAAATCAAAAATAAAATCTCAGGAGCCGTTTGGGAGCCGAAAGAGCCGGCTCCCGAAAAAGAGCCGAAATTCCCATCACTAGTAAACAATGAATGAAACAGCCGTGGCTGTCACCTGGCGGCAGCGCGCAGTGATAAGAAGGGAGATAAAATAGTGCCAAGCGATTTCGAGGTCTGACTTTTTATTTGACAATGGTTTTGTGATGCAAATATATCACTCTTTTGAACACATACTGTTTTGAGACGAAAAACGTTTTACTTTCGTGACCCCAACAAACTTGCCGGACTACTTTCGTCTGGACCAAAACTGGACAAGAACTGGACTCCCAGGATGCTGTCAGGGGTAAGTCAGTGTGTTTGCACGACACTATTGATGGGGATGCCATACAGATTCATGTCAAAAATCCCAAACTATCCCTTTAAGTTGGTTTGCCAACCACCAAAAAACCCTAAATAAGAAAAAGAAGAAAATGGCGGAGCGTGTTGCTGAATGAAATAAAAACTCTACTCAAAAACAAAACCCCAAAAAAGTACAAAAAAAAAAAAGCAACAAAATATGGAATAAAAGTATTTGATTGTAGAAACGTCTCGTCTCATCTCATTCTCTCTAGCCGCTTTATCCTGTTCTACAGGGTCGCAGGCAAGCTGGAGCCTATCCCAGCTGACTACGGGCGAAAGGCGGGGTACACCCTGGACAAGTCGCCAGGTCATCACAGGGCTGGTAGGAAAGTATCTTTTTTTTTTATTTTTCAAGAATTATTATTATTATTATTATTATTATTATTATTATTATTGCGTTTTTCACAAATTGCTACTGTCATTTTGCCGGTTTGTTAGTAGAAATGATTTTCTTAATAAAGTTTGATAAAGTTTTTATTTATCAAATTTGCAAAAAATAAAAATGCTCATGGCTATCAGCTCATGTACGACTCGATTTCGTGAAATAACTGGTAATAATAACCTCGACTTTGTCTCGGTTATTATTCACTGATATTCACGTCACCTTCGGTGAATAATTAATTGTTAAATAGTGAATTGCAAGCAGGAAACCTAAAAAACAAAATTGCACAAGATTAAACAGTAACTTATTCGAGACGTTCTTAACTGAAACTCGTCTTCTGATATTAAGAAGCACTTACTGTTTTTTCCTTGTTCTCAAACACCTCGTTGGCCTCCTCGAAGCTGCAGCTCTCCTCCACACACTCTCTCTCAAGGTTCCCCTGCCGAAACTCCTCCAGGAACCCGTTAGCCCGTGGAAAACGCTTAAGGAGAGAGTTTGCATCCTTCCCATTTAGGAATTCTGTACAAGAGAGAGCAAGAGTGAGTGAGTGAGTGTGAAGGATAGAAAGATGAAAAAAAGAGGTGTGTGCTGAGAGGTGTGATGTCTGATGTGATGTCTGATGCTATGACAAGCCAATGGAAATGCACGACGCCAGTCAGACCTCTGGAGATGTCACGGAGTCTGTGGATCTACACTTCTAAATGTTTCCTTTTTGAATGATCTGACACATTCTTGGTAATCACAACAAATAAGCAATTTCTTATCATTGGTCATGCCGTTCCTAATTAATATCCATCCCATTATAAATCTGTAAGTGATAAGACGACGGTCCGACATCTGACACTCCATCCATCTGCTCACTGCTACGTGAAACTAAACAGGCCCTGAGGAAATCTGTGGGACTCTTTTATAAATGTATTCTTAATGTACTCGACATATTACGATTCACCCAATTCACAATTTGATTCGATTCGCGATACTGGGTTCGATCTTCCTACGATATTTTTGAGAAAAAAAAAATTTAATGAAGAAAATTTTATTACAAAAAAAGCGACATTTATTTTACTATTCTTTATCAATTTAAACATTCCTTTAGTTAAATGAAAAAATGTTATTTTCTTAATAACAAAATTATTTACTCACATTTGTAAAGGCTGGAGTAAAATAAAAGCTTATTATATGGCACAAGCTACTTCCGGTAAAATCGTGCGCTCTGATTGGTTCCTGGGCAGGCAGTATTTTCCCGTAATGCTCGTGGACGATTACGGACTTTCCTTCCAAGGCGCCGGCTTTCAATGTTGCAAAAAACAAAACGACAAAAAAAAAAAAAAGATTAATTGAAAATCAAAAATGGACGAAACACAAAAGACAAAAGAGTCATGAGTTATTCAAGAAATGAGCAATGAAGAGCATTCAGGAACCGCTAACAGAAATTCAGTTTTGAAGCCGCTAGCCATTTATTCTGTCTCCGTGACTCAACTACATTACAAATATGACGTGACTGAAAGCAGCGTCATGCCTCATTATAATGACGTCTATTTTAATCTTAGAAATAAAAAAAGCCATAGAATAAACTCCTTATTAAAGGAGAACTGAAGGCAAATTATCATCAAAATTCTATTTCTCATTTTATCAAATATCGGAATGCATTTTTGATCGCTATTTTTTTGCTGCTATAGCAAGTTAAGGCCCGGTCTCACTGGCCGATGGACACAAAACGTATGCAAAAAGGACACAGCGGACGAGCAAAATTTCGGGGGTGGCTCTATCCGTTTTCATCCGCTCCAGAAATGGACAAAATTGGCGAAAATTTGCGAAAACAGAACGGAAAAGAACGGACGTGGGTAGTATATAGCGGGGATGTTAAACGCATGTTCATAGGAAGCCTAGCGGATGAAAGCAGATGGAAGTGGATGACAGCTCCGAAGGGGTTACCGGTGATAACTGAGAAGCAGACGCATAGCAGAAAGAGCGGATGCATAGCAGATGAAGGGGATGCATCACGTACGCCTAACGGAAACAAAGGGGATGTTGCGCGGATGTATATCGGATGCAGACCGATTGTCCGCTAGGTGTCCTTATACATACTCTAGACATACTCCAGACATCCTAAATATACGAGATACATCCCAGATATAAACGCTTTGTCCGTTTTGAATACTTTATATACGAGATGCATACGCTTACATCCTTTCTATTTCCGTGCTACTAACGATGAATGGACGTTTCATGTACCTTATCTTTCCTCCCTCTTTCCGTTTTCAGCTGCAGCGGATGTGAGTTGCGAGGATGCCCAGAGGATGCAGAGAGGATACAGCAGACGTTTAACGGATGATAACGGACATAGAACGTTTGTTGCTCGTATATGCCGCGGATTTACATCGTACACGGCGGAAAGTTCATCCGTTCTAAAAGTTTTGTGCAGCTCAAAACTTTTTGCGCGGATGAAATCACAGTGGACGGATGCTCGATGGATAGAGCGTATGAAGCACGTATGCAATGAGTACACAACGGATGCATAGCGTTTTCCAACGGATGGCAAAGATTTTTTTACGTTTTACATCCTCTTTGCATCCGTAAGTGCAGTGGGACCGGGCCTTTATGAGGGTTTGAAATATGCTCTGTAATATATCAATCCATAATGACAAACACTACGTTCAGACTGCAGCCTGAAACGACCCATATCCGATTTGTTGTGAAATCCGATTTTTTTTGTTAGGCCGTTCACATTACCAATTATATGAGACTTGTATGCGATCTCCAATATGAACGGAAAACGACCCAAAAGTGTCCCGTATGCGCAAATTGACACGTAATAAGCACATCTACGTAATACGTAAACAAAAAAAAAAAAAAGCGCACTCTTCATGTTTAATGATTTCTTTTTTTTTTTTTTTAATTATCTGGTTAAAGTGTGAGGTCTCGTGTGTGTTTTTGTTTCTGAACTGAAATGAAAACGTGTAGCCTGGTAACGAGGGTTGACTCCTAAATGTCTCTCTAATTTCTATATAAGTGCACTACATGTTACTAGGAAGTAATGGATTTTTAAACTCTATATAGTGCACTCGAGCTTCAGTAGGCAGTCGTTTGGGATACGGCCACTGTATTACCAAACTCTTAATTCAGGCTTAATAATTTGCACATATTTATTTTGTCATATTAATAAACTTTTTCTACATTTTTATAAATATTTATTTAGATTGTTTATAGCCAGCTGAATTCTGCAGCTTCTCTCAGCGCTGGCTCAAGGTGCAGAAACACCAGTGCAGTTTGCTATGGAGATGAGGCGAGACCTGGCGATGTGGTTTTTGTGGCGGCAGCGGAACTCGCACAATAATCTGATTAATGTGGGCAGCAGAGTAATGAGACCGAAGGGTTGTAGATGTCTGATAAAAAAAGAAAAAACTAACAATATTCAATATAAGACATAATGAACGTAATCGAAAGAGACCGAAGGTGTCAAATTACTGGAAATTTTCAGAACAATCTTGTAATACAGGATGGTTTAAGTTATAAATCAGTTATAGAAACTGTTTTATTTAATCAGGCTAACAGATCAACATCCAGGTCCCTACCAAATCCACCATTAGCTTGATCAATTCTATAAAAGTCTATTTAAATTCTGAAAACTGTACAAATGTTGTTGTTTTCCACCAAAGAGGCGGGATTAGCCAACGCAGAATAGTGACGTTTGTCTCTTGTTGATGACGTGTAGGTCGCATGAATGCGACCTGTCCGGTCAGACTGCAGTCGCATGTGAAAATATCGGATATGCATCAGATTTAGAACCACGTATCCAAGCGACCTGGGTCGCATGTGAAAAAAATCGGATCTGTGTCATTCAGATTGTCAATAACAAATCGGATACAGGTCGCATATGGGCAAAAAAAATCTGATATGGGTCGTTTCAGGGTGCAGCCTGAACGTAGTCAAAGCGACGGCCGTAAACGAGATTCGTTGAGACCTGTGTGAGACATCGTAGGACGGAAGTAAAACGTACAGCGGAAATCAAAGTGACCAACATCTGCCAACGTTGTCAAAAGACGTGCACGCCCTCTTTCGAATGCTGACGTAATCAAGCCGGAAGTTTTGTTTGTTTTGATAGCAATCAGGAAAGTTTGAAAAAGTAGGCAGTAATCGTCATTTAAACTCGTTTTTGTCCAATATTTCGTTTGGAAAACAGTTTTCAAAATGGCGGCACTGATACCTGGCTAACACTTCACGTTTCGAAGTCTCGCACAAGTCTCGTGAAGATCGTGCGGATAAACGACGCCTGCCGTGGACCAAACGAACTAAATTCAACACGGCTAAAAACCGAATAGGCCGATAAGTATAATATTTAATTACAATTAGTTGCCAATACAAGTCACGATATAAGGTTACTAAAACCGAAAATGTAATTGAATAACACGTTAATTAAGAAATAAAGCAAGTTTAAAAATGACTTCAGTTCTACTTTAGCCTCGCATGCTCTGTCTTTACAGGAAAATATCCGACCAAGGACTTTCTGTACGGCTGGTCTTTTCCATACTGTCAAGACCTCGGTCTAATATTTTCCCGTAAAGACCTCGTGCTCAGTTAATAAGTGGTTAGTATTAACTAAAATATTCCTTTTATTAAAAATGCAAAAAGTTAATAACAAATAGGCCTTTTCTGAATAAACTTTTATAAACACTTGCACTACTTCCATTTGCTTCTCTTTTCTTTATTTTTCCGCAGTCTGTATAAAGAGAGAAAGCTCAGATTTCTTGTTAAATGTATTTATACTGTGTATTGGGGCCCCTGCTGTCTAAACAACGCAGTTACAGATAGGAAAAACTAAGATTTCATAGCCTGATAAGAATCACAATTCAATTTTTTCATCGATTGGAATCATCATAAATTTGTATCACGATTACATGACGCATCATTACATGCCTACATTAAACCTAAAAGGAATACGCCAGAGTTTTTGCAACTCATTTTTCTACTAGAGCTAAATTTACTTAATAACTCTCTATTATTGCGTAGTTACTGGAACAGTAAAACAAAACAAAAAAAGTATGTGGTTCACATAGTTTCACAGAACACCATTACAAATTCTTCAACATTATTTTTAAACTAAACTCTACATTTTAATAATTCAGGCTTTCAAAGGTGCGACTACTTTCTTTTTTTTTCAGAGCGAAGAATTTCTGGTTGTGTGTGTGACGGTATGGAGTAAAGATGTCGCAGGTTCTTACACTGATGTTTGCACAGATACAGGGTACTCTGCTGCATTTGTGATGAAGAAACGTGTGTATAGTCGCTAGAGAAATAAAAAAAAAAAACTATGTTTAAGGGTTTTTTTTATTTGTGTGTGTGTGTGTGTTACTTGAGCCAAAAGCATTATTTACTTTCAAAACCCATAATTTGTGGTTCATGTGCATTTCCCCACTGAAGTAGATAGCAGCCTGATCTTGTATGACTGAAAATAACCATCCGGGAGCGTTGCCAAGATGGCCGCCAAGTGAACAGATTTTACTAGAAGATCTTTGCTTACTACTATGGAGGGAGCAGTGTCCTTTCAATTCATTCACTCTATCTAATACATGCTCCTCTCTCCTCTGTCTAATACCGATGTATTATAACGTGTATTAGATTTACTCATGTTCTCGCAATGAAAAGGCAAAACCTCCAGAAAGGTGCCGGTCCCAACCCAACCGCAATGTTAGTTATGGCTGGGTTCTTGCCCAAACTGATAATCACATCATCAGTTTTCCTTTGGCTAATCAGACACAAGGTACACCACCACACTTGCCAGAGCAGTTGGGGGTTAGGTGCCTTGCTCAAGGGCACTTCAGCCAGTCCTGCTGGTTCAGGGAATCTGACCAGCGACCTTTTGGTCCCAAAGCTGTTTCTCTAACCATTAGGCCACGGCTTCCCCAAAAATAAGCTTCTCGAGGACATTTAAATCAGCTGATCTGCACAAATATGAATAATTTAAACATTCTGACCAATTTCCCAGAAGTGTGAACTCCAAAATTAATACAAGAAGATCTCCAAAGTGTCCCCCCCCAAATATTGTATCATTGCCAATAAAACTACAGATGCAGAGAAGAGAAATGAGCGAGTTCACAATGCTAGGCATCAACAGCGCAACACCATTGTTTAAAAAAAATAAACTGTCCAATATTAATACAAATGCTGTATTTCTTTTTGAACATATACACTCACCGGCCAAAACATATCTTTGCACCATCGTGTAATATTCTCTATATATCCCCCCCCCCAAAAAAAAAAAAAAAAAATGTTACCTTGGTTTCTTAAAACAAAGTCATTTTAATGTCAACGAAGAATTGCAACTGGTAGCTCCAACATCACCTAGTCCTAGATTGGTTTTCTCTAACTGCTGGTGTCAAACAATCAGATGCATCTCCAATAGAAAAATATATATTTAATTATTATTTGAAGCTTAAAAGTAGACGACCTTTCGATTTCATAAAATCGGTGAAATTTAGTTCCGTCTGAAATGTGGTCATTGTGATGTATGTTTATTTCTGTAATATCTCACAAAATATCAGGCCATTCTGTGGCTGGGAAGTTATTTAATTTGAGGGGATTAAAGCAAATAATGTGCATGAAATCGCTCGCTTTGCGCAGTCAAGCAGACAGAGGAAGTCCGTGTGCACATGCGCAGGTTTACCTTCTTCTTCTTTTGGGTTTTACGGCAGCTGGCATCCACAGTGTTGCATTACTGCCATCTACAGGTTTCCCTTTGAGCGTGCACTGACAGTTCCATCATTCTGTCGCTAAACGAACAGCTGATCACACCGAGGTGCTCGCTGAGTGCCGATATTTATTAGTTTGATATTTCCTGCGTTTCCGTTCCTTCGTATATAACATAACGTCTTTTCTTCTTGCTTTCTTTCTGTTACTGTAGTTGGTCTTTCACATTTCATTCGCACACTCACATCCTCCATTTTTCTCTCCTGTTTCAAATTTGTATCCCACAATGCCTTGCGTGAACAGGGAAAGCCCACCATGTGATGCATGACGTAGTAACTTGAACTGGTTCATGGTGAAGCAGGAAAAAATAGAGGAGAATTTAGGGCCATGTGGAAATAAATTCATTAATTGTTCTATTTTAAATAGGAGTGGGACATTAACGCGTTAATTAAGATTAATTAATTTCAAACAAATTAATTCGTTAAAAATATTAACGCATTTTATCGCAGTTTGCATGCCAAACAACCCGGAACCGTTGTTAGTGCACCGTGTTATGGTGCGACAAATATACTGACGCACACAGTTCCAATTACAGCAATGGAGCTTGAAAGCGCGCCGGGTCTGCTGGACGGTAAATTTATATTCAAAAAACGACCCGATGGAACTGTTGATAAAACCACAGTTTATTGCAAACTGTGCAGAAAGGAGTTTGCTTATCACAGAAGCTCGTCAACTTTACGGTACCATTTAAGGGCCTGTTTACACGAGGACGCTGTCGGGTAAAAACGACTAAATATTTTATCGGAAGTGCCTTTCGTCTACACAGGGACGGCGTTTCCGAGGCTGAAAAACGGAAAAAATTGAAAACGCCTTCCAGAGTGGATAAGTTAAAAACAGCCCCCGTTGCATATCCGTCTAAACTACCCAATACGCGAAACTCTGCTCGGATCCGCTCACGTCGGGTACGCGTTTACGTCATACATATGTCATATACTGTACATGCCAGCCCGGGAAGTAAGAAAGTAATCTTTCGATTACGTTCATTATGTCTTATATTAAATATAGTTAGTTTTTTTTTCCTTTTTTATCAGACATCTAATTTTTGGGTTTGTTTACCTGACATGTTTCGACGTACAACTTCCGTCTTCCTCAGAGTGTCACCGGATGTTAATTGGTGACGCATCTTTTATCAGCTGCTGTTTCTGAAGGCGTGGCCTTCCTGTCTGGATTGACAGGTCGGTCACGCCTTATACTGTCTGTATACAAGGAAACAAGGAAATGGAAATGGCAATACACGGACACTTGGCAGACATACACGAACAGGAATTCACAGAGACAAAAACCCGACAAATACGAAAACTGGACAAACTCATCGCACAGAAAAAGAAGGCAGAACCGGAGCACGCACACATCAACGACAAATGGATTCATAACATATCAAGGTACAAACTCTCACAAGCAGAACGCAGTATACTAGCAAAAGGACTCAACTACGCTGTCACACCGAACCATATACCACACGACGAATTCATTCTGGCAACTGAATTAGCATGTGAGAAAATACAGGATCAGGGACAAAAAGCAGCACTAAGAAACGCAATAGCTGGTATTTTGAAAACGGCCAAACCACCACCCAGTAACATCACCAAACAGGAAGCCAAAGCCATGAGAACATTAGCTAAAAATAAAGATATCACAATCCTCCCAGCAGATAAAGGCAGAACAGTAGTTATTATGGACACTGATGAATATGAACGAAAAATGAATGAATTACTCAGCGACAACGCATTTGAAATATTAAAAAAAGACCCAACAGAAGACAAGAAAAAGAAACTTAAAGCACTACTCAAACCACTACTCGATGAAAATAAAATAGATAAGCAGGATTACAATCATTTAGTACCCACAGCCAATGTCATCCCCAGGATTTACGGTACACCAAAAATACACAAACCAGGAACACCATTACGCCCCATAGTAGATAGCATTGGTTCAGTCACATACAACTTATCAAAAGCACTCACCGAAATAATTAAACCATTACTAGGACTCACAGACCAACACTGCAAAAACTCAAAACATCTGGCAGAAGAACTAAAAAACATCAAAATGCAGCAAGATGAAGTTTTTATTTCACATGATGTCATATCTCTTTTCACCAGAACACCCACGGAAGCCACCATACAGATAGTACAAGACAAATTAAAAACAGACAGGACGCTCAGGAAACGCACAAACCTCACCGTACAAGACATCACTCAGCTCCTTCAATTCATCGCCACATCCACATACTTTCAGTTCAGGAATACAATCTACAGACAGAAGGAAGGTTTTGCCATGGGAGACCCACTATCAGCCATCATGTGCGGCTTTTTCATGGAGGATCTGGAGCAGAAAGCACTCACTACAATACCAGCAGAATACAGGCCAACACTCTGGAAACGGTATGTGGACGACATATTGGAAAAAGTAAAGAGGGGACACACTCAACAGCTCACCGACCATCTCAACACCATAGACAATACCGGCAATATAAAATTCACACATGAAGAAGAAACGGAGCAGTCAATAGCATTTTTGGATTTAAAAATACAACACACAGAAGATGGGGACATCAAAATAAAAGTACACAGAAAACCCACACATACCGACCAATATTTAAACTGGACTTCCGAACACCCCATAATGCACAAAATATCCGTAGTTAGAACATTACATGAACGCACAGCAATAATTACAGATCCACAGGACAAAGAACAGGAGGAACAACATATACAACACGCACTGAAGGCATGTCAATATCCACAATGGGCAATATCCAAAGGGGCGGAACAGGTTAAGAACAACAAAACACAGAAGAAAGAGAAAAAACAAACTAACAAACAAGAACACAGGGGAGTAGTGACATTACCATACATCAGGGGAATAACTGAACGCATTCAAAGAGTAATGAGGAAACACAATGTTAACACACCGGTCAAACCACACACAACACTCCGTCAGATCCTGGTGCATCCCAAAGACAGAATACATCCGGACAACAGATGCAACACCATATATGAGATTCCATGTAAATTATGCAATAAAACTTATATTGGGGAGACAGGAAGGAGTTTCAACACAAGAAAACATGAACATAAGAAAGAGTGCGAAAAGGAGACAGCTACAAGACAAACCCGAACAATAAAAGAAAAGGCACAACAGGAAAATTATAAGTCAGCTATAACAGATCACTGTAAAAGGGAAAACCACATTATGGACTGGGGGAATGCCAGAGTCATCCGCACAGAAGATAACAAACATCAGCGCTGGATCAGGGAGGCCATAGAGATCCGTAAGCGAAGCCCGAGGACCATCAACCGGGATGAGGGAGCATACATGCTCTCCCATACCTGGAGTCACATCTTGCAGGGGACGAACAGACAGTATAAGGCGTGACCGACCTGTCAATCCAGACAGGAAGGCCACGCCTTCAGAAACAGCAGCTGATAAAAGATGCGTCACCAATTAACATCCGGTGACACTCTGAGGAAGACGGAAGTTGTACGTCGAAACATGTCAGGTAAACAAACCCAAAAATTAGATGTCTGATAAAAAAGGAAAAAAAAAAACTAACAGTAAGAAAGTAAGTAAAAAAGTAAGAGCATGTCTGATTACATCGATCCAACGGACCTTCAAGCTGCTCTGGCAGCTTTAATAAACATCCAGGAGTCCTTCGAACATCTATACCGAATCTGCACATATACCGTTAATGAACAGAGGCGGGTATAGTATGCTCTTACTTTTTTTACTTACTTTCTTACTTACCATAGCCAGAGTAGTCAAAGTTTTCGCGGCGCAGATGTGCAGATCAGACAAGACGGAAGACGTTGCGCATGCGTGCAGACATAGCGGAGGTCTTTCACAGCACCACCTAGCCGCCTGGCATGCACATCCAATTGAATTCCACACATTTATGCGTCACCGTATAGACGCAGATTTCCTCCTTGAAAACGGTCGTGTAGACGCGGAAAAAAGTGAGAACGAAAACGGACTTTTGCGTTTTTGTTTCAGACCGTCCCCGTGTAAAGTGGGCCTAAATGCCAAGCATGTCACTGCGATTACTGAAACAGCTGCAGTTCGAGGTAGCAGTTCTGGTCAGCAGTGCAAACTCGAAGAAATGGCTGGATTCCAGAAGAAAATGAGCAGGGCAACGTCGGAAAATTTAACGAACACGCTGGCCAAGTGGATTGCCCTGGACTGCAGACCGCTATCGGTGGTAGAAAACAAGGGTCTACGAGATGTATTGCAGATTGCGGCGTGTGATCCAGAAAGTAACAACTAAAATGGTTAGTAAAATGGCACTGAAACTTTAGTCTCTTCAATTTTGGACAGGGACCTTACCTATGTTTACTATTGCAAAATGAAATGCAATTTATTGTTTACAGCCTTGAATCTATAAATCATGAGCTTGAATCTAAAAATCATGTTTGTGTATTATTTGAACTCTTTACATATTATTTAGTTACATAAAATAAATGTTGCTTTTGGGGCAAATACGGTAGTGCAATTAATTGAGATTAATTAAGATTAATTAATTACAAAGCCTGTAATTAATTAGATTGAAAAAAATAATCTAGTCCCACCCCTAATTTAAAAAAAAAACTAATAAAATTGGAAGTCTGTGATTCGAATTCAGTAGCTTTCGGTCACTAAACAAAAATAATTGGGTGTCGGGAAAATTCTTTTTATGACCTACAATTGAAAAATCTTTAAGGCAGTCTAGCTTTAAAACATGGTATTTGGGGTTTGACGGCCAGCGTTGTGAACACGCTCAAACGCCATTATTCCGTAAACTTACCTTTAGTTTGGAGTTTCATTACTTTAACAACTGTTTAAAATACAACTGTGTGTGTGTTGGATAATTTTAACCTAATCTGATGCTAATCGCTCACCTGCTGCCATGCTACCACCAACGAACTTAATGCAGAGTATTCTGTGCTGAAAGAAAAAAAAAAAAAGATACGTTAACAGAAATACATGAGGCGGTGTCACATTTATTCCTTTTTAACACCCATACACATATATTCACATTTACTTCTTGTAAAGAAATGGATATATAGATACAGTAGATCATAGTGCTGTCTTCCAAACAACCCCTCCCCCCCCCAAAAAAAAAGGGAAAGTTCTGTTCCAGACTGAAAAACCCTGAAACAGAATCGCTTTTGAACAGCGACGTGTAGAAAACAGTCTACATTGAAAAGCAAAACCTTCACTCCAATCAAATAAACAGCCTTCAGGTGCATAAAGCATGCACGTGCTTGTTTTCGGAGAGCGTACAACATGAGCAACTGCAGATAAACACCAAGGGGGAAATATACACAGGCATCTGTGACACGTACAACAGAAAAATAAAAGATTTATACAGACAGCCTAAACTTATTAACAGGGACCTGCAGGATGACCGCTCAATCCCGACATGATGACGTCCGAAACACGGAATGAACAAAGTCAAAGTATTTCGATAATAGATCTACGAGGGGGCGGCATGGTGGTGTAGTGGTTAGCGCTGTCGCCTCACAGCAAGAAGGTCCGGGTCCGAGCCCCGTGGCCGGCGAGGGCCTTTCTGTGTGGAGTTTGCATGTTCTCCCCGTGTCCGCGTGGGTGTCCTCCGGGTGCTCCGGTTTCCCCCACAGTCCAAAGACATGCAGGTTAGGTTAACTGGTGACTCTAAATTGAGCGTAGGTGTGAATGTGAGTGTGAATGGTTGTCTGTGTCTATGTGTCAGCCCTGTGATGACCTGGCGACTTGTCCAGGGTGTACCCCGCCTTTCGCCCGTAGTCAGCTGGGATAGGCTCCAGCTTGCTTGCGACCCTGTAGAACAGGATAAAGCGGCTACAGATAATGAGATCTACGAGGTGCTACTCTGATCAAAGTATCTTTGGTCATATGAACACTTTTATCATGTTTCAGAAATAATTATTAAAAATGCAGGTTCAACATTCAGTACAGAAGGTACGAGTGACCAATAGTCAACCAATAAGAAATAAAGGGTGGGGGAGTCAAATAATAAAAAAAGAAGCTTTTATTTATTTTACATTGTTTACTGCAAATAAGTGTCACAAAAGTATATCGTTTTCCTACATGATCTCCATTTCATTCAATGAAAGTCTTCCAGCGCTTAACAAAGTTTTCATTTGCAGTCCTTTCCTTTTTATTGGACGCCAACACTTTGAACACCTTTATACGGCCCTTTTCACAACCACGCCCTGGAGTACGGGTTAGCACTGCGACTGAAGAGTGATTGCATTTCAGTGAGGCACGGTTCCTACACATGGATGGAATGAAATATAACGGAGCTGAGTGAATTGCTGTCACGTCACATGGCCTTGGTGATTAAATTGTGTAAAAAAAAACCCTGCTAATGTAGCAAGTCCTGTTTATGTTCTGGATTTTGTCTTGTACCCCTTTTCAACCAACAGGAAACAGGTTCTGTTCTTGTACACGCACCACTTAACGTGCACCACTTAACCACTTAACGCTCTTAACGCTAAGAGCATCTTAACTTGGAGAGAGAGCATTCATTGTGCTGCTCGCGCTACCACTTGACGATGATCTTTGTGCTGCGGTGCTTTTGGGAAACTCAGGTCAGAGCATCTCATCTCATCTCATCTCATTATCTGTAGCCGCTTTATCCTGTTCTACAGGGTCGCAGGCAAGCTGGAGCCTATCCCAGCTGACTACGGGCGAAAGGCGGGGTACACCCTGGACAAGTCGCCAGGTCATCACAGGGCTGACACATAGACACAGACAACCATTCACACTCACATTCACACCTACGCTCAATTTAGAGTCACCAGTTAACCTAACCTGCATGTCTTTGGACTGTGGGGGAAACCGGAGCACCCGGAGGAAACCCACGCGGACACGGGGAGAACATGCAAACTCCACACAGAAAGGCCCTCGCCGGCCACGGGGCTCGAACCCGGACCTTCTTGCTGTGAGGCGACAGCGCTAACCACTACACCACCGTGCCGCCCTGTATAAGTTTTTCCAGATCATTTTTTGACATAAGTCCTCTTAGTTTGGAAATGTTTTTTAGGTGATCAAATGCCGATTTAGTGATTGCTTTCATGTGACTGTCAAAGTTTAGCTCGCTGTCAATGAAAACACCAAGATTTTTAACCATATCAGGAGGTCCAGGATCAAGATCAGGTTCTGATCTAGCACCGAATCTTACACGTACCCCTCACTCCTGAGTGAAGTTTTGATTTATGGACGCACCTGTCCACCTTTTATAGGCGAGCAAGGGGGCGGGGCAAGGATGGAGGTTTCCATAGAAACGGGTCAGAGTAGACGTGCCTTTAACATCCGCCATTTAAATGTCTTTCTCCCCGGTGTAAAGCTCTCTGACTGTAGCACTGCTGTTATTATTGTCACGAATCCGCTAGTTTACTTCCATATGAGACTTTGTAGGCGAATAAATGCGGACGTTTAAAGGTTTAAAGGTTTAACAAAGACTTAACAAGACTTTCTTTCCTCCACACAGCTGTCAAATAAGAAAATGAAGGATCCGACTGGCCAGAATATAACAGGCTATTATTATTATTATTATTATTATTATTATTATTCACCACTTTACAATGTTAACACTGGCTGTCATTATACAGCATGGACACAGGCATCTCTGACAGACTAAAAACATTCTTCCTGCCATTAAAGAAAAGCCAATCAAATATTAATCGAAGCACAACCAAGCAGCCAGCTTCAGATTCATCCCATTCTTTAAATTCAAGAAGCAGCTGCAAACTCCTCACACAGCTGTTTCAGACAAAGACCTGGGTTTCTCATCCTTTGATTTCTCTCTAAACATCAACCCAGAGCTATGAAAATACTCCATGTGCATCATAAGGTGTTTATTGTATCATAAAGTGCACACATGATTGAAATAAAGCCCTACCTTCTGCTCCTTTACCACTGCTGAGCCCTTCCATCCCTGTTGCCTCCAAGGGAGCAGCCACATGAGTCACACAGGACGGATGACTGACGTCTGCGCGGACCAATCAGAATCCAGCGCGTCTTCGGCTCGACCAATAGAAACCCTTCTTTATTTCGGACGCGCAATGTCATGCCTCTGGAATGAAAATAAAATAAAGAAGCTGGGTATTGTAGTCTACGCAAAGGCAAATATTGTGTCTGACATATTGTGGAAAATGGCTGCGTGCTTAAATTCTATTATAGCATTTGTTGGATTTCTTATCAGTATTGATGGTGCAAATGAAAAAATAATCGTTCAGTTTATTTTATTGAATGAGAGATGTTTGGGGGTCTCTTCCTATGCCACACCTTATATTAAAAAACTACATTTCCCTGCATGGCCACAGTGTGATTTATTAGGTCAGTGATGGAGCTTATCCATGACACACATTTGTGTGTGTCATATGATGTAGTGGGAAAGATTTTGTTGCTGGAGTCCTAGTTTATCCTGCTATACACCAAAAATAACCTGCTACAGATAAAAAGAAGGTCTGTTGAGATAGTGCCAAAGTTTGGCCTGAAAAGGATGACACTGAAGCTGTTGCATGCACTGCATTAAACATTTTGCTCCTTTGTAGTCAGTTGTGCATCACGTGCATGCACTTGCAAGAACATCATGGGCATCTTATGAGCCGTGACACCGAGATTAAACGAAATCTTTAACCTCTGACACTGTCGACGACACGTAAAAACCAGGCAGACACAAAGCAGATGCACCAACGTCAAAGAAAGAACTGTGAACCAAAGATTAGAAGAGGTGCTTTAGTGAAATATAAACGCCACACACACACACACACGCCTTGTTTTATATATAGGTTTATTGTGTAAATTACACAAACGTAGAAAAATAGGATATAAATATATGTAGATCTATACACAACATAAATTAGGGACAAGTAAATAAAATAAAATAAAATACAGGTTGAGGAATTTTGCATACAAAAAAAAAAAAGTAGAGACCCTGAGTCATCTCGGAAACATTCATCCCAATGTGGGATCATTTTCATGCCGTTATACATTTCCCAGAAGAAATTACATTGCGGAAAACCATCCAGTCCTGAAGATGTTCTTTTCGAAACGGGTTTTATGATGATATTCAGAACTATGAAGGCTGTGGTTGGTCGGGATGTTTTCTCAGTGAATACTCAGTCCTGACAGAACGTCTGATGTTCCTTAGGTGTACTTGTTAAAGTTCAGGCACAATTCAGTTATAATTGCAAAACTGTCCCTGAGATTTGAAGCACTCTTTCTTGTCATCGTCGTCGTCATCTTCCTCATCTTCCCAGTCATCCTGTTCCTCCTCATCTTCCTCACTGTCAGACTCATCATAGAAGCAGATGGTTGCCTGGACTGGGAAGTTCCTCAGCAGTGCTTCACCATCGCTATAGAGGTAATCGTAGGACTTGGATTTTGGCCAGAACAGTCTGATGGAAAAACAAAATCGAATAAATATTTAGAAGTCTTCTCTTGGATTGACACTCACTTTTGATTTGTCTGCTTATCAGGTTTCCAGGCCAATACATGTCCCGTACAATGTGTTGCTCAATCAAAACAAGAGCACTGACCTGACAGGGTGCTGGAAAGGCTGAGTTTTGCCATCTGCCATGGTGTTGCTTGGCACCGTTTGTCGGAAATAAGGCTGTAAAGAGAGAAGAAAGAGGTGTAAGGATACATTTACAAATGAAAACATCCACCGCAAGCTTCCTGTCTGGTATTTATGGGGTGATATCAGCACCAGCTACAAAGCAACTGTATAGCACCCTGGGCTATATAGGATATAGTAGCTGTGACTTGGTAGGCGTCAGGGTAAAAGAGTGGGAATCTAACCCAAACATTCCCCAGATGTGTCTACTAGTCTTGGCAAGCATGTGCTAGCATGCTGGAAGTTTATTCTCTCTACACCTCGATGCTGGGCGCCAATTCAGACGTCTCACTCTGACTCAGACAGTGGTGCCATATGGCAGAGCGTCTCAGCGCTCCAGTTGGTCCTTCTGCCTTTGCACAGAGTTGGCTCAGTGTCAGCAAAACAGCTTGACAGTCACACCTTCTGCTCTACCATACTGCTCCTAATGCACTCCACATGCCTATCTGCAGACCCCTGGGGTCTCATTTTGCGTCTTAAAAGCATTGTAGTTAAATTAATTACTGTGCATTCTTAATTCATACCTCATAACGCTTGTCAAAAAAAAAATCACTGCTCGAAATGCACAAGCAAACCAATAATTGGTATAATTGAGAGAAAGAGAGAGAGAGAGAGAGAGAGAGAGAATCCTTACGCAGATAAGCCTGCTTCTTTGGCTCGCGGTATGCGAGTCCTGACGGGTCATGAGCCACGGTCTCCACAGGACAGGCCTGCTGTGGACAAGACACAAGACACAGGTCACTTGGTCAGGGTCAATGAAAACAAAACAAAACACGTACAGGGTTGACAGGGTTAAGGGCCCAAAGGTGGCAGCTTGGCAGTAGTTGAATCCGCAACCTTCTGATCAGTAAACCTTAATCCGTTGTGTTTCCATTGCCCTTTGGTTGAAGATCTACTGTACCTCTATGTGGGAAATATATAGACATAAAGTGTAGGATAATTCATATATTGCTTTGCACCCACGGCCTCAGAAGTGTTTGAATATATGCAGAATGCGTTTAATAGAGTGCAAGAACAACTCTGCCAATTGCAACTTGTTCTAAACGCTGATAAAACAAAACTTATGTTTTTCACTAATTCAAAATCAGCAAGGGGCGGCACGGTGGTGTAGTGGTTAGCGCTGTCACCTCACAGCAAGAAGGTCCTGGGTTCGAGCCCCGGGGCCGGCGAGGGCCTTTCTGTGTGGAGTTTGCATGTTCTCCCCGTGTCCGTGTGGGTTTCCTCCGGGTGCTCCGGTTTCCCCCACAGTCCAAAGACATGCAGGTTAGGTTAACTGGTGACTCTAAAGTGACCGTAGGTGTGAATGTGAGTGTGAATGGTTGTCTGTGTCTATGTGTCAGCCCTGTGATGACCTGGCGACTTGTCCAGGGTGTACCCCGCCTTTCGCCCGTAGTCAGCTGGGATAGGCTCCAGCTTGCCTGCGACCCTGTAGAAGGATAAAGCGGCTAGAGATAATGAGATGAGATGAGAAAATCAGCAAGGTCAAATCAGTTTGTCATCGTCACCAGTAGTGGTCAACAAACTGAACTTATATCTACTTTAAAATATCTGGGGTTCTTGATTGATGACCATTTGTCGTTTAAGGCACATATTCTGCATACTGCTAAGACGCTGAAGGTTTTACTTGGATTTTATTTTCGAAATAAGCCTTGTTTTTCCTCTGGGGTGAAACGGAAACTGGTGGAGCTGACCTTTTTTCTGATAATTGATTATGGTGATGCGTTATATATGAATGCCAGCCCTCAATGCGTCCACATGCTGGATAGTGGGTATCATGGCGCTCTGAGGTTTATCATAAACTGTGGAGCTTTAACTCATCACTGTATCTTATACACTAAAGTAAACTGGCCATCTTTATATGCGCGCCGGCACGGCCATTGGTATGTCTTTATCTACAAGGCTATCCTTGAGATGATTCCATCTTATTTATTATCTCTTTTAATCCTGAATAATACAGCCTACAGTCTTCGTTCTCTGGACTTTTTACATTTTACTGTTCCTAGGGTTAGAACAGAAATGGGGAAGAAAGCTTTTAGGTTTTCTGCTCCAACTACATGGAATAATTTGCAGTCAGAGCTCAAACTCCAAAATCTGGTATCTCTGAATGTATTTAAGTCCATGATAAATCCCATTGTATCGAGGCTTCATGAGTGCAAATGTCTTATTTGATCTTGACCTCTCATCTCATCTCATTATCTCTAGCTGCTTTATCCTGTTCTACAGGGTCGCAGGCAAGCTGGAGCCTATCCCAGCTGACTACGGGCGAAAGGCGGGGTACACCCTGGACAAGTCGCCAGGTCATCACAGGGCTGACACATAGACACAGACAACCATTCACACTCACATTCACACCTACGCTCAATTTAGAGTCACCAGTTAACCTAACCTGCATGTCTTTGGACTGTGGGGGAAACCGGAGCACCCGGAGGAAACCCACGCGGACACAGGGAGAACATGCAAACTCCACACAGAAAGGCCCTCGCCGGCCACGGGGCTCGAACCCGGACCTTCTTGCTGTGAGGCAACAGCGCTAACCACTACACCACCGTGCCGAAACTGTTTTTTTTTTTTTTTTGTGCTGGCCAGGTCTCTCTTATAAAAGAGATCTTTGATCTCAATAGGACAAACCTGGTTAAATAAAGGTTATAATAATAAATAATAATAAGGATAAGGGCCTTGGCAAAGGGCCCAAAAGTGGCAGCACCAAGGCTCAAACCAGAGCATTTTTTAAGGATTTTCCACTAGGAGACCAACTGGTCTGGGCAATACAATCACAGGCCCCAGAGTCCATGCGGCTGCACCGCTGCGGCATATTCTGTGATGCAAAATGGTTCACCAATCACCATACAGACAAACACACTACAGTGACTACACAGCTATCAAGAGCAATTACCAAGCACAAATGTTATGTCAAAGACACTCAAAGTTACACAGTAATGACATCGGATTCTGACATCAGCCATCTCAGTAACCAAATTTTAGTTTTGTTTTTCTTAACCAACATGATCTTGTGTGTATATCTTATAACATAGATCTTTGTTTTCCTTGTTAAATGTATACTTACATGGTACTTGGTTAATTAATTGCAACTGATTGAACCAAATGATAAGACATAACTTGGTTTAAAATTTGGTCTCCCAGTGAAGCTGGTTTGGCATTGACTAGGAGACCAAATCTGGCCACTGGGAGACCATTTGGTCTCCCAGTAACTATGTTAAAAAATGCTCTGGCTCAAACCCAAAACCGTCCAATAAGCAATCCAGTGTCTTAACCTTTGATCCATCACCATAACAACAAATTTGATATTAGGGTAGTCCCGAAATGTATGGGAAAAATTTTTTTTTACCAAAACATTCCGACCACCCTACCATTTTTTTACATAGGCTAAAAGAAGGCAACAAGCAAAATTTCAGAAAAATTGGTTAATATTTAGAGGTGCCACACGAGGTTGCAAATCGGGTTAATCCATTAACATTAGTTGGTGCGTAGACTGTTGCAGAGAAGATCTCAAACCCCCAAAAAGTCACAGTTCTAGAGGAAATATGCCACTTCTATGAAAAAGAAGAGGCAGGAAGAGTTTATAGACTGATAGAAGGTTAACTTTCATGCACTAAGGGGTTCTTAAACAATGAGCACTGATCGTAATATGCTGATGAAGTTGTGAATGTTTTTCTTTCTATGTTTTTCAGATGGCTAGCAACAGTAATACAAGTAGTACCGGTGGTGCAAAGCACAAAACCAGAAAGGACAATTATGTTTGGTTAATTGGTCCCACTTCCAAGGAACTGTCTGGGAGAAAGCTTCCTTCTGCTAGGGAAGTCCTTAGCATGTTCTTTTATCTCCACAAGATACCAGAATACCGAAGGGTTTAGAAAATCACAGACAAGTAATAGCTATTGTTACTTTGAACACAGGAAGTTATATTACTGTATTGTTTGTATTAATATGAAACAGTTAATAAGCCACATTATTTTATATTGTGTCTTGAGTGAAAACTTTAATGGCTTTGTGGCACCTCTAAACATTGTTCAATCTTAACCAAATTTCGCACAATAACTTCTTTTAGGCAATGTAAAAAAAAAAGGTAAGGTGGTCGTAACAAAACCCTAAAAAAATTTTTTTGGGACCACCCTAATATATATATATATATATATATATATATATATATATATATATATATATATTACATTATCTCATTCTCATCTCATTATCTGTAGCCGCTTTATCCTGTTCTACAGGGTCACAGGCAAGCTGGAGCCTATCCCAGCTGACTACAGGCGAAAGGCGGGGTACACCCTGGACAAGTCGCCAGGTCATCACAGGGCTGACACATAGACACAGACAACCATTCACACTCACATTCACACCTACGGTCAATTTAGAGTCACCAGTTAACCTAACCTGCATGTCTTTGGACTGTGGGGGAAACCAGAGCACCCGGAGGAAACCCATGCGGACACGGGGAGAACATGCAAACTCCGCACAGAAAGGCCCTCGCCGGCCACGGGGCTCGAACCTGGACCTTCTTGCTGTGAGGCGACAGCGCTAACCACTTCACCACCGTGCCACCCCTATATTACACACATATATATATATATATATATATATATATATATATATATATATATATATATATATATATATATTACATCACCATCAAAGGTGTTATATGAATCACGTCACTTTTTTAACTTTTTAAGGAGCACATTTAGGATCAGTGTGAGGTTAACTTGACATTTTAATAACTGATAATCCAAAAGTCAAGAATAAAACTGTTATTTTATATCATTTTGCTCACTCAAGGGAATGAGAGGCACCTATGCGCCATTTCACTGCTCACCTGCTGACGGGTGTCTGCTCCATCTCAGAGCGCGTCGGGGGGATGGACCTGAACCCGGGGCTGATGGGGAAAGGCGTCTGAGTCGCGACAAGACAAGCAGATTTCATCCTTCTGCTGAACTGTAGATCGATAGTCCAGAACAAGGGAATAAAGGGAATAATGGAAACAGAATGAATGAAGTCAGAGATCCGGGGCTTATATAACACTAAGCCGCAGAGAGAGGCGTGGCGTGGCGGCGCTGGGGGCGTGGCGGCGCTGGAGGCGTGGACCAGGGCGTTGTCTTAGCAACAGAAGTTGCTGAAGTGATGAGCGACAGAGTCCATCTGCCAAAACGATCAGGGTGCTGGAGAGCATTTTGCTGTGAATGCTTCTCCCATTTGTGTAAACAGCTCACCACAGCGTGAGGGTGAGAAATCTGGTACCGAGAGGTGATTACAAAAACACAGAGGGGCAAACTTACACACCATCTGTGAGAAGACACACACAGGGAGGGGGGGCAATGCACAAGAGCAAGAGGGGTCATATATAACAATTACTTAGCTTAGGATGAGAGAAAGATGAAGCAGCACACAAGTGGGCTTAGAATTACTCATCTAACACACAGAAACTCACCAATCAGTAATAATAATAATAATAATAATAAGAAGAAGAGGGCGGCACGGTGGTGTAGTGGTTAGCGCTGTCGCCTCACAGCAAGAAGGTCCGGGTTCGAGCCCCGTGGCCGGCGAGGGCCTTTCTGTGTGGAGTTTGCATGTTCTCCCCGTGTCCGCGTGGGTTTCCTCCGGGTGCTCCGGTTTCCCCCACAGTCCAAAGACATGCAGGTTAGGTTAACTGGTGACTCTAAATTGAGCGTAGGTGTGAATGTGAGTGTGAATGGTTGTCTGTGTCTATGTGTCAGCCCTGTGATGACCTGGCGACTTGTCCAGGGTGTACCCCGCCTTTCGCCCGTAGTCAGCTGGGATAGGCTCCAGCTTGCCTGCGACCCTGTAGAAGGATAAAGCGGCTACAGATAATGAGATGAGATAAGAAGAAGAAATCTTTATTCATCACATGCACACTTCAAGCACAGTGAAATTCATCCTCTGCATTTAACCCATCTGAAGCAGTGAACACACACACACACTCAGAGCAGTGGGCAGCCACACCAGAGCACCCGGGGAGCAGTCAGGGGTCGGGTACCTTGCTCAAGGGCACTTCAGCCCAAGGCCACCCCATGTCAACCTAACTGCATGTCTTTGGACTGTGGGGGAAACCGGAGCACCCGTAGGAAACCCATGCAGACACGGGGAGAACATGCAAACTCCGCACAGAAAGGCCCTCGCCGGCCGCTGCGTTCGAACCCAGAACCTTCTTGCTGTGAGGCGACCGTGCTAACCACTACACCACCATGCCGCCCTAGTACTAACATGTTAGTAATAACATGTTAGTAAGGCTCAAGGTTCAAGAGCTTTACTGTCAATACGTCCATATACAGTGGTGCTTGAAAGTTTGTGAACCCTTTAGAATTTTCTACATTTCTGCACAAAACGTCATCAGATTTTCACACAAGTCCTTAAAGTAGATAAAGAGAACCCAGTTAAACAAATGAGACGAAAATATTATACTTGGTCACTTATTTATTCAGGAAAATGATCCAATGTTACATATCTATGAGTGGCAAAAGTAAGTGAGCCTCTAGGATTAACAGTTCATTTGAAGGTGAAATTAGAGTCAGGTGTTTTTAATCAATGGGATGATGATCAGGTGTGAGTGGAGTGGGCACCCTGTTTTATTTAAAGAACAGGGATCTATCAAAGTCTGATCTTCATAACACGCGTTTGAAAACCTTTATTCATCACATGCACACTTCAAGCACAGTGAAATTCATCCTCTGCATTTAACCCATCTGAAGCAGTGAACACACACTCAGAGCAGTGAGCAGCCACACTAGAGCGCCCAGGGTCAGGTACCTTCCTCAAGGGTACCTTGGATTGTGGGGGAAAACGGAGCACCCGGAAGAAACCCACGCAGACACGGGGAGAACATGCAAACTCCACACAGAAAGGCCTTCGCCGGCCACTGGGTTCGAACCCAGAAACTTCTTGCTGTGAGGCAACCGTGCAAACCACTACACCACCGTGCCACCCACAAGCTGTTTGTGGAAGTGTATCATGGCACGAACGAAGGAGATTTCTGAGGACCTCAGAAAAAGCGTTGTTGATGCTCATCAGGCTGGAAAAGGTTACAAAACCATCTCTAAAGAGTTTGGACTCCACCAATCCACAATCAGACAGATTGTGTACAAATGGAGGAAATTCAAGACCATTGTTGCCCTCCCCAGGAGTGGTCGACCAACAAAGATCATTCCAAGAGCAAGGCGTGTAATAGTCAACGAGGTCACAAAGGACCCCAGGGTAACTTCTAAGCAACTGAAGGCCTCTCTCACATTGGCTAATGTTAATGTTCATGAGTCCACCATCAGGAGAACACTGAACAACAATGGCGTGCATGGCAGGGTTGCAAGGAGAAAGCCACTGCTCTCCAAAAAGAACATTGCTGCTCATCTGCAGTTTGCTGAAGATCACATGGACAAGCCAGAAGGCTATTGGAAAAATGTTTAGTGGATGGATGAGACCAAAATAGAACTTTTTGGTTTAAATGAGAAGTGTTATGTTTGGAGAAAGGAAAACACTGCATTCCAGCATAAGAACCTTATCCCATCTGTGAAACATGGTGGTGGTTGTATCATGGTTTGGGCCTGTTTTGCTGCATCTGGGCCAGGATGACTTGCCATCATTGATGGAACAATGAATTCTGAATTATACCAGCGAATTCTAAAGGAAAATGTCAGGACATCTGTCCATGAACTGAATCTCAAGAGAAGGTGGGTCATGCAGCAAGACAACGACCCTAAGCACACAAGTCGTTCTATCAAAGAATGGTTAAAGAAGAATAAAGTTAATGTTTTGGAATGGCCAAGTCAAAGTCCTGACCTTAATCCAATGGAAATGTTGTGGAAGGACCTGAAGCGAGCAGTTCATGTGAGGAAACCCACCAACATCCCAGAGTTGAAGCTGTTCTGTACGGAGGAACGGGCTAAAATTCCTCCAAGCCGGTGTGCAGGACTGATCAACAGTTACAGCAAACATTTAGTTGCAGTTATTGCTGCACAAAGGGGGTCACACCAGATACTGAAAGCAAAGGTTCACATACTTTTTCCACTCACAGAAATGTAATATTGGATCATTTTCCTCGATAAATAAATGACCAAGTATAATATTTTTGTCTCATGTGTTTAACTGGGTTCTCTTTATCTACTTTTAGGACTTGTGTGAAAATCTGATGATGTTTTAGGTCATATTTATGCAGAAATATAGAAAATTCTAAAGGGCTCACAAACTTTCAAGCACCACTGTACTATCCGAGTATACAGTGCATTGAAATACTGTTTCCCTCATGGTGCATTTATAAAGAAATAGATTACAAAACAAATTAGATACATAACTATGTTTAGCTATCTAAGTAATCATTTCACTATCTAAACACAATAAACAACAAGACAAAGACAGGCGCAAAGTGGCATTATGCATTTGTGTGCAAATGTTCATGTTCATCTGTTAGCAATTGCGACATAAATCAATATATCCACACCTATGCTTTCTGTTTTTATCATTTACACTCATTGAAAAATATTCACATAGGCTATGTGCATTAATTAATACTGTACCAGGCTTATTTCTCGATTTGTGGACGATTAAAGTCACCTGTACATCACTCCTGTCCATCACTGATCTGAGATCAGCTCCTCACTCACTTGCACAGTGGAAAGTATGTGGTTATCACTGACCTCAGGTCAGTTTTCTGAGCAGCACTCTGATGGATTTGTTTTGTGTGTTTTTTCCTCCATCGAGCACGCGCTCACACTCCTGCCTGTTAAACTGGGTGCAAAATATCTCACTACACCAACATAATGAGCCCCTAATGGGGTCTTGATAGACTTTTTGGCTCCATTTGGGAAAAGCAAATTTGCAGGGCGGCAGTGCGTTGGCCTCCTACAGGGCCAGCAAACTGACAGAAGGAGGCAAAAGGCGCAAATGGACAAAAGCAGGTAATGCAACAACACACTGTTTATGCTGTTATTGCACACAGGCACCATGCGGATGAATATATTTTAAATGCTATAATAAGCATGAGATAGGGTGCATAGAAGAAGAAGCACAACTTTATTCATCACACGCTTGTGAAATTCCTCTTTGCATTTAACCCATCTGAAGCAGTGAACACACACATGAGCAATGAGCACACACATGTACATACCCAGAGCAGTGGGCAGGCATGCTAACAGCGCCCGGGGAGCAGTTGGGAGTTAGGTGCCTCGCTCAAGGCCACCTCAGCCCAAGGCCGTCCCATATTAACCTAACCGCATGTCTTTGGACTGTGGGGGAAACCGGAGCACCCGGAGGAAACCCACACAGACACGGGGAGAGCATGCAAACGCCACACAGAAAGGCCCCCGCTGGCCACTGGGCTCGAACCCAGAACCTTCTTGCTGTGAGGCAACCATGCTAACCACTACACCACCATGCCGCCCAAAAAGGACATGGTGGTGTAAGTGGTTAGCACTTATACTCCTTCCACGTTCAGTCCTGAAGTGATGTTCAGCAACAATGCACTTTAAAAATGGTTCAGTTTCAGCATTTTTTAAACAGATAGTGGATTAAAATGGTTTTAATAATCACGTGACCTTCAGTGTCTCTGTGACTGGTTTGTTTATGATTGTGTCATAGAATAACGGGATTTATACTTTAATAAAAACATTTTTAAACATTAACATGGTTAAAATAAGAAAAGAAAACTCGCTTATGTACGACTGTAAATAAATATATTTAGTTCTTTCTTTCTTTCTTTCTTTCTTTCTTTCTTTCTTTCTTTCTTTCTTTCTTTCTTTCTTTCTCTGGCTTTATAACATTTAAAACAACTGAAAAATCGTCTTCCGGCCGCCATTTTGTTGGACCTGAGAATTGTTGTGTCAGAAAGAATCATCACGATTCTTTCAGAAGAAACAATAATACCAAGAAGAGCATTATAAAAATGTTAAGATTGTTGAAATAAAGGAAAAAAAAGATATTTGCTTAAACATATTGACTGTAAATATTTGCACTTTTTTTTAGTGTATAACATCAAAACAAGCGAAATGAATAAGTCGTCTTGGAGGAGCCGCCATTTTGTGAATCATTCTGCCGGGGGGAAAAAACAGCAAAAAAGCGCAAAGAAATCAGAATGAAACTAATAATAGAAATAAAAACCGCATATAAAGTGTTTTTTAGACATTTTAGTTCATTATTGTTTAATTTAGAGGTAGAAATTGGTTATCATTTTCACGTTTTAAACTAGAAATATGGATCGCTTTATGGTATCCAGTTAGCTTACAGTATAATGGCGCATAATCAGTGACTTCCAGTCTTATTTTTCATCCAAATGACAAAATTGCTCTCCAGAACATTGTTTTATATACTTTTTTACATTGTACAGAAATGAAAGGACGAACTGATGTTTAGAATGGCTCATTAACGTTAAGCCAAGGTTGCTAAATTAGCATTTAGTATCTATAGCGCTGCTGAACTTAGCGTTTACACTTCAGTACACTTCAGTAGAGCCCTCAGTGGGCGGCTTATCTCCACCAAATGTCTAATCTCCAAAATTTGATCTAAGGAAAACAAAAGAAGACCAAGTTGTTTATTCTGTTCATTTGTGTTTGGTCCGGGTATTTTTATTTGCTTGGGGGAGTAGTGGAGTTGTAGGGGTGTTGTAGTTGAGATAAACTGTCGTGTGCAAGTAACTTCACATTTGTTGAGCTTTGGAAACCCCCTGCCATTAACACCACCTTCTTCTCCAAAGTTCTGAAGCGCTTCTCCCCCATAGTTAGGAATTTCAGTAATCACTAACCCACTGCTCTGTCTGTGTTTTCTTTCAAATGAGTCAACACGAAACCTTAATTTAAAACAACATTCCCTGTCAGCGGAATTCAATTCTACATGAATCAGATTTCTTAAAGACATTGTAGAGAGGCTAAACTCGTATACAGGCCTCTGTTTTGTTCTTGGGCTTTCTTCCATTCTTTCTTTATATTTAGCATAGATTAGCAACTTTTCATTGTTCCAAAAAAAAAACCAACCCAAAACTGTTCATTAAATCTGCCATAAAAACCTCACACACACACACACACACACACACACACACACACACACACACACACACACACACACACACACACTTCTATCTTTGTGGGGACCCATTGACACAATGCATTCCCTACCCCCTCCATTCAGGACATTGCACCAAGGCGTTGCATGTCTCGAGCCAGAAACATCATCAGTGACCCCGTCACACCCTCACTATAGACTGTTCTCCCCTCTGACCTCTGGAAAGAGGTTCCACAGCATTCGGTGCAGGACCACCAGGTTCTGTAACAGCTTCCCCCCCCCCCAGGTCACCAGACTGCTGAATTCCAAACCCAAACTTCTATTTATAACTTGAACATTCCAAATTCCACAGGTCACTTTATACTATTGCACTTTATAATATTTCTGCTGCTGCATAATTTAATTTAATACACTTCATATTTATTTCTGTGCTGAGCCAAATTGCAACGAAATTTCATTTGGTGTACACGTGTCGCATACTGAATGACAATAAAGGTGGTCTAAGTCTAAGTCTAACCTTAAAGTGCATATCCTAGACCAAATTCGAGGTTTTTTTTCTATATGAAAGTATGTCCCTTTACACACTCATCCAGAAGGGTAATTTTGCACAAGGCCATCTGTCTACAGCAGAGAAAAAAACAAAACAAAACGCGTCTGGAAAAATCCCAAGCGAGTCTGGAGCCAGATTCGTGACGTCACCTGCGGAAGCGCCAGCAGGCTGCGCGAGCTTTGCACGGTTTCAGTGCACAGCCTGTGTAGACCAAGCGCTCCCATTTCTCTCTCATTGTCCGGTCTTTTGGAAAACGATGAGTACTAATCCCATCAAGATTGGTGTTGCTACACCCTCCTACGATACATCTGTTAACCATTTTAATAATTACGCGATAACGTTGAAGAAATTTGCAGAAAACCACCAGGTCGTTTTCTCATAAACAAACCAGTGCTGATGTAGGATTCAGAAGGAGGCGTCCCGCACGCGACGTCACGAAAATCAGTGTTTGCCGGGAAATCTAAATGCCGAGTTTTTTTCAGAGGTGGACCAATTCGCCTCAAATGGCTTGATTTCAACTGAATTTTTCTGGTATTGCGCAAGGTAAAAAAATTGCACAAAATGCAAAATGTGACAGGTATTTGACCAAAGTTTAATATAAAATAGGAGAATTACATTGATCTTGCTCCTGAATTTACCCGTGATATGCACTTTAACCATCACAACTGAATATCTAACCCTAACCCTAACCTCAATCTCATTCTAACCTGAACCTTAAAACTAAGTCATAACCCTCAAACAGCCCTTTGAAGAACTGAGGACCAGCCAAAATGTCCTCACTTTTCCAAAACGTCCTCACTCTGTTGGTAAAAAATGTGTTCCATTCCTCAATGTGTAGCAATTACAAGTACACACACACACACACACACACACACACACACACACACTGGACTGAGTGACAAAAAATAAATGAATTTTACATCTTGGAGGATTAAATCATTTCACCCTTGCCAGTTAAGTCAGATAAAATCAGTATAATATTTTCTCCTAAACTTGTGTACAGGCGCAACACTTTACTCCATTTCTTTCTTTCTTTCTTTCTTTCTTTCTTTCTTTCTTTCTTTCTTTCTTTCTTTCTTTCTGTTTTAACACAGAATAGCAACTTTTCATTGTTTCAAAAGAAAAAAAAAAACCTACTGTTTATTCAGTCGACCACAGACCATAAAAACCCTCACATCTTACACACACACACACACACACACACACGGGACTGAGTGACGCACAAAAAATTAATTAATTTTACAACTTGACATCTTAAATCATATCAGCCTTTCCATTTAAATACGTCAAAGCCAATTAATTTTTTCTCCTTATAGGGCAAAAAAAAATTACAGAATGCAAAAATTTTGTAGGGTGGCACGGTGGTGTAGTGGTTAGCGCTGTCACCTCACAGCAAGAAGGTCTGGGTTCGTGGCCGGCGAGGGCCTTTCTGTGTGGAGTTTGCATGTTCTCCCCGTGTCCGCGTGGGTTTCCTCCGGGTGCTCCGGTTTCCCCCACAGTCCAAAGACATGCAGGTTAGGTTAACTGGTGACTCTAAATTGAGCGTAGGTGTGAATGTGAGTGTGAATGGTTGTCTGTGTCTATGTGTCAGCCCTGTGATGACCTGGCGACTTGTCCAGGGTGTACCCCGCCTTTCGCCCGTAGTCAGCTGGGATAGGCTCCAGCTTGCCTGCGACCCTGTAGAACAGGATAAAGCGGCTACAGATAATGAGATGAAAAATTTTGTAAGGAAATGAGACAGTAACAAACGTGACTAAACAGTTTGCTCCATTTGTGCTTAGGCTTTTCATTTTTTCCTTTTATTGTAGCACAGATTTGCAACTGTTATTAACAAACAAACAAACAAACAAACAAACAAACAAACAAACAAACAAACAAACAAACAAATACATAAATACATTCTTGTGACTGTTCATACAGTTTGCCACAGGTCATAAAAACCTTACATTTAAAACACACACACACACACACACACACACACACACACACACACTGAGTGATATACTGTACTAGCACACAAACCCACACAAACCTTTCTTCAATCCATGATAGATTAATTAGATTACAGAATTATGGCATTTATACTGGAGCTGGCTTCATTGCCTCAGAGGAAATTCCTATCATTTTTCTCTATGTCTGTCCCACATGCATGGGAAGGTTCTCAAAATAAAAACGCGTCACTCTAAAGATCTGTTGACATATTGATAGAACTAGATTTTTCTGCTGTGTGGAACACAATACCTCTGACATTTTGCTCGAAATGAATAGAAAAATGTGAAACCGAAAGCTAAAACCAGTGAATATTTTCTCCTTATATGGTTATTAAGTTCCAGCATGAGATCTGAGCCTTTTTTAAACATTTTTATTGTTGCTGTTGTTGTTACTGTTGTTCTAATACTATGTAATAGAACAATTTGACCTTTTCAAAGTGATTAAATGCTGATTTTATTGCTTTAGGGCCAGATTGTCTGGACAAATCTAATTTCTTAATTTCCTAATGTTGATCTGTTGACACTTCACTCATAAGCGATAAAGCATTGATTCAATTAAGAGTAGATTATTGGATACTGTCATATGTGATGGGGATGGAGATAGACTCGTCTTGGAGATTCATTACAGAAATGTGTCTGTAGGTAATTGGTCAATGTGTAGCGCCAGTCAGGCGTGTTGTGTTTATTGTGTTTCTTCTTAAAATACATTTTAGTTTGTTTGCCTGCCAGTAATAGAAGCTGTATTGTGTTAAAATGTAGGATAAATATGTATTTTTTTCCTTTAAAATTATATATACTATACTTTTATACTTTAAAGTTACTATATTATACTTCATCATTGTATATATTCTATAGTATAGCTTATACTGTAAACTAATGAGAAGTTCTCTTGAATCATATTCACACAATAAAAACTGACAAAAAATTAATCCGTTTAAAATCTTGGCATCGATATTTAATCCTGTCATACATAATTTTTTTAAAAAAAGATCGAGATTATTTAAATTTTATATTACTTTTCATATGAATTTAGACTTTTTGTAAATATCGCTGATATTAAAAAGTGAATGGATTACCATGTGAGTAAATAAATGGATAAAATGTTAGAGCTGAAATATCTCTATTAATTAGTTGTTATAAAAATGAATATATATATATATACAACCCCGATTCCAAAAAAGTTGGGACAAAGTACAAATTGTAAATAAAAACGGAATGCAATGATGTGGAAGTTTCAAAATTCCATATTTTATTCAGAATAGAACATTGATGACATATCAAATGTTTAAACTGAGAAAATGTATCATTTAAAGAGAAAAATGAGGTGATTTTAAATTTCATGACAACAACACATCTCAAAAAAGTTGGGACAAGGCCATGTTTCCCACTGTGAGACATCCCCTTTTCTCTTTACAACAGTCTGTAAACGTCTGGGGACTGAGGAGACAAGTTGCTCAAGTTTAGGGATAGGAATGTGAACCCATTCTTGTCTAATGTAGGATTCTAGTTGCTCAACTGTCTTAGGTCTTTTTTGTCGTATCTTCTGTTATATGATGCACCAAATGTTTTCTATGGGTGAAAGATCTGGACTGCAGGCTGGCCAGTTCAGTACCCGGACCCTTCTTCTACGCAGCCATGATGCTGTAATTGATGCAGTATGTGGTTTGGCATTGTCATGTTGGAAAACGCAAGGTCTTCCCTGAAAGAGACGTCGTCTGGATGGGAGCATATGTTGCTCTCGAACCTGGATATACCTTTCAGCACTGATGGTGTCTTTCCAGATGTGTAAGCTGCCCATGCCACACGCACTAATGCAACCCCATACCATCAGAGATGCAGGCTTCTGAACTGAGCGCTGATAACAACTTGAGTCGTCCTTCTCCTCTTTAGTCCGAATGACACGGCGTCCCTGATTTCCATAAAGAACTTCAAATTTTGATTCGTCTGACCACAGAACAGTTTTCCACTTTGCCACAGTCCATTTTAAATGAGCCTTGGCCCAGAGAAGACGTCTGCGCTTCTGGATCATGTTTAGATACGGCTTCTTCTTTGAACTATAGAGTTTTAGCTGGCAACGGCGGATGGCACGGTGAATTGTGTTCACAGATAATGTTCTCTGGAAATATTCCTGAGCCCATTTTGTGATTTCCAATACAGAAGCATGCCTGTATGTGATGCAGTGCCGTCTAAGGGCCCGAAGATCACGGGCACCCAGTATGGTTTTCCGGCCTTGACCCTTACGCACAGAGATTCTTCCAGATTCTCTGAATCTTTTGATGATATTATGCACTGTAGATGATGAGATGTTCAAACTCTTTGCAATTTTACACTGTCGAACTCCTTTCTGATATTGCTCCACTATTTGTCGGCGCAGAATTAGGGGGATTGGTGATTCTCTTCCCATCTTTACTTCTGAGAGCTGCTGCCACTCCAAGATGCTCTTTTTATACCTAGTCATGTTAATGACCTATTGCCAATTGACCTAATGAGTTGCAATTTGGTCCTCCAGCTGTTCTTTTTTTGTACCTTTAACTTTTCCAGCCTCTTATTGCCCCTGTCCCAACTTTTCTGAGATGTGTTGCTGTCATGAAATTTCAAATGAGCCAATATTTGGCATGAAATTTCAAAATGTCTCACTTTCAACATTTGATATGTCGTCTATGTTCTACTGTGAATACAATATCAGTTTTTGAGAATTGTAAATTATTGCATTCCGTTTTTATTTACAATTTGTACTTTGTCCCAACTTTTTTGGAATCGGGGTTATATATATATATATATATATATATATATATATATTTTAAAAGCAGGGTGGCACGGTGGTGTAGTGGTTAGCACTGTCGCCTCACAGCAAGAAGGTCCTGGGTTCGAGCCCCGGGGCCGGCGAGGGCCTTTCTGTGTGGAGTTTGCATGTTCTCCCCGTGTCCACGTGGGTTTCCTCTGGGTGCTCCGGTTTCCCCCACAGTCCAAAGACATGCAGGTTAGGTTAACTGGTGACTCTAAATTGATCGTAGGTGTGAATGTGAGTGTGAATGGTTGTCTGTGTCTATGTGTCAGCCCTGTGATGACCTGGCGACTTGTCCAGGGTGTACCCCGCCTTTCGCCCGTAGTCAGCTGGGATAGGCTCCAGCTTGCCTGCGACCCTGTAGAAGGATAAAGCGGCTAGAGATGATGAGATGAGATGAGATTTTAAAAGCTACAATAATTAGTTAGCATTCAGGTTTAAAATATTTATTTAATGTTCATGACCGAAATTATAGAAAATATTACAAATCATTTCTGATTGCAGGTTAGGACTGTTCCATGATGCGGATGATTTCCCAGGTAAAATAACTATCTTCAATTTAAAACAAATAAATACAGCTGAGGTCAGAAGTTTACATACACTCATCATAGACATGAACGTTGTGTAATTATTGGGCTTTCAATGATTTCTTTGAACTGTTCTTTTTGTGGTGCAGAATGATTGTCCAACATATATCTTTACTCGAAAACCTCCAAGGAATCCACAAGTTTGAATTTATTTTGGGTTTTCTGAAATCAACACGGGGTCAAAAATATACATACATACAGCACACTTAATATTTGGTTAAATGTCCCTCAGGAAGTTCCACCTTGACAAGACTGCTTTTGGTAGCCATCAACAAGCTTGTGTCAGAATTTTGGTTGGAGCTCAGTTAAATTTGTTGGTTTCCTGACACAGACCTGACTTTTAAACACAGTCCATGTATTTTCAATCAAGTTGAGGTCAGGACTTTAGGAAGACCAAAGGCCAAACCAAAAGCTTAATGTTAGCTTGCTTTATCCATCCCTCAACCACTGATGTGTGTTTGGTGTCATTTTCCTGTCGGAACACCTACTGTAATTGTGTCCAAATTTCAGACATCTTCAGACATGAAGAATTCTGAGGTAGTCCTCCTTCATCATTCCACCCACTTTGGCAGCAAAACAACCCCAGAGCATGATGCTACCACCACCGTGTTTAAGAGTTAGTACAATGTTCTTGGGGCTGAATGCCTCATCTTTACTCCTCCAAACATACTTCTGGTCATTGTGGCAAAACAGGTGTTGGTGTTGGTGAAGGTGTTGATTTTGGAGCAGGGGCTTTTTTGGATGGCAGCCTCTCAGTCCATGGCAATGTAAAACTTGCTTGACTGTAGACAGTGACACTGGTGTCCAAGCAGCCTCCAGCTCTTCTACCAACTTTATACCTCAACCTTTGTGACTGCTTCTTTTATTTACTCCCCCCCCAGTGCAATAATTTAGTTATCTACACACCCAAGTGCAATAACCTGTTCCTCGTAATCTAATTATTTTCACTCCTTCTCGTGTTCCTGGTACTTCTTAATGTATTTCTACTTTTCTACTTTATTTCTACTGACACGTCAATAAGTTTTTATACTTGAATAAGTCTTTATTTGCTTTCTGATTTCTGATTTTATATCTGTTGTCTCCTCTTACTCTAATGGCATTTACTGGCTTGGTCCAAGCAATATCTCATTGTACTTATTCAGTGACAATAAAGGTGTCTTATCTTAATTGGTGGCCAGTGAACAAAATGTCACAGCTGCTCAGACAAATACCTAAAGAACCACACAGAGTTTATAATTGTAGCTCAGGTCAAAGGACAGGACACATTCAGAGCATATGTTGAGGGCAGAGGTCAGTGGCGGGGTGTGTAGGTGCTGATGTGGGAAAGGGAGTCCTGTCTCTGATACTGGACTGACCTGATCGAGGTGCCGGTAAAAAAAAGAGAGAGAGAGAGAGTGGAGGGGATGGGTGAGGCCTGGTGTCGTCTCAATACTTCCTCAGTTTTAAAGAGAGGTGTGAAGGGCAGCAGTGTGGTGTGTGTATGAGTAACTAAAACATGAATTATCATTTATACAGAGCTGAGAGACAGTTAATTAAACTTTCAATGAATGTAATCCATCTAAAAGAAGACAAGTTTATCAAAAAAAACAAACAAAAAACTAGATAGAGACTGTGACAGTGATTTGCGCTAGCTGTTACAAACCGGGATGTCTGGTCACTGTACCCTATAGATCTGGGACGGTAAGAGATAGAGAATGACGCCTAGTGAGGAAAAGTTGCACCCTGACGCTCTGAACAAAAAAAAAAACTGATTGAAAAAATCGTGAAAATTGACAGAATTGTAAGTGATTGAAAAAAAATACTGTTTTTCATAGATCATTCCGGATCAGTGATCCAGATCAGCACCAAAAGTCATAGCAATATAATTCAACCCAGAGGTATTCTTCGTGTGAAATTTGGTGATGATTGGTTGAGAAATAGCATCCTAAAAAAGTTACGAGAATAATAATAATAATAATAATAATAATAAAATAGAAAGATCCTGAGTAAGAGTAACAATTTGCGCCAGCGCTGCTAGCACAAAAAAAAAAAATCAGTATTTTCTGAACCTGACCAGTTCAGTACAACCATTATTTTGCCACGGTGTTTTACCCTAGGTCTGGGATGGAAAATACTTTGCTGTGTCTACGCTTTCATGTAGTACACTGTGCACACTATGTACTTACTTGCATAGTGCGTGAAATTCGACAGGGTAGCGTTGTCTCAAATCAAACACGCCAAGTTGCACGCTTATGGAAATGACGATTGCAACATTTGACTGTGAATGCTGCATAACCCGCCAAAAAATATCTCACGGCTGGGTTTTTTTTTGTTTCACCTCTTAAAAATGAGTGTTTTTCATTTTTCTTGCTTGTGTGCATAAATATTTTACATGACATGGAAGTTACATCACTATTGGCATCAACAATATGCACTCCTCCAACTGGCTGAAAATAGTTTAGTGGTGGTGCATCTGTTTCTGCTACATAGCCAAGATGGCGATCATTGAGAGTCGAGGGTGAGAAGTGTACAGCGTTACATACTTAAAGGAGAACCGAAGGCAAATTTTTTATTATCAAAATTCTATTTATCTCATTTTATTAAATATCGGAATGTATTTTTGATCACTATTTCGTCACTGCTATAGCAAGTTACGAGTGTTTGAAATATGCTCTGTAATATATCAGTCCATATGTCAAAGCAACGGCCATAAACGAGATTCGTTGAGACCTGTGCGAGACATCGTAGGACGGAAGTAAAACGTATAGCAGAAATCAAAGTGACCGACATCTGACAACATTGTCAAAAGACGCGCGCGCCCTCTTTCGAACGCTGATGTAATCAAGCCGGAAGTTTTGTTTGTTTTGATAGCAATCAGGAAAGTTTGAAAAAAGTAGGCGTCATTTAAACTCGTTTTTGTGCAATATTTTGTTTGGAAAACAGTTTTCAAAATGGCGGCACTGACGCCTGGCTGACGCTTCACGTTTCAAAGTCTTGCACAAGTCTCGTGAAGATCGCGCAGATAAGCGACGCCTGCCATGGACCAAACGAACTAAATTCAACATGGCTAAAAACCGAATAGGCCGATAAGTATAATATTTAATTGCAATTAGTTGCCAATACGAGTCACGATATAAGGTTACTAAAACTGAAAACGTAATTGAATAACATGTTAATTAAGAAATAAAGCAAGTTTAAAAATGACTTCAGTTCTCCTTTAACATTTTGGCATTTTTTTTGCATACACCATCCAGGTACTCATAATGTACCGCATGTTGCCATAATTGTCATAATTGTGAATGCACGCATGCACTCAAATGAGCAAGTGTATGCGAACTGAGACACACCAAGTAACTGCTTGGCTATCTAAGTACCAGTTTGGAAGTTTTGTACTTTACTCAAGTATTCCTGAAATTGAATACATGTACTGTTACTGAGGTAAGAGAGAGAGAGAGAGAGAGAGAGAGAGAGAGAGAGAGAGAGAAACACACTTTCAGCCCTTAAATTTTCAATTTCACCTCCAAGGTACTCATAAATCTCAAATGCAATATGATTCAAATTTACAAAGCTTAACTAGCTAGCTAATATACATGTATATTAGCTAGTCCAGGTACACTATGAGTACCTGGATGGTGTACTCAATGCCAAAATGTTAAGTATGTAACACTCTGTTCTTTCAGTATATTATGATGATGATGATGATGATATAAATGATGAGATAAATATTAAAATATCAACCTTTTTAAAATTCACCATTAAATCTAAAAGGCATGTTAAATAGCAACTTTAAGTTTGGTCAATTAGCTAGCTAAGGTTTGTGAAGTAGTTACTTATAATCCTGTGCAGACTAAATCTAGACTAAATCTAGACTAAAGACCAAGCTGTTTTCAGATGCTTTCTGCTAACTGATTAATATTGTCATCTTTACATGTTTTAAACTTTCTTAACTTTTACAGTCTCTGCATGTTTTAAACTTTCCTTAACTTTTATTCTATTTTATTCTGCTGTTTTTTTAACTGAATTTTTACTTCATTTTATTATTTTATTTCTACTATTGTTTAATTCTTATTATTATTCTTCCCCCTTTATTTTATCTCATCTCATCTCATTATCTGTAGCTGCTTTATCCTTCTACAGGGTCGCAGGCAAGCTGGAGCCTATCCCAGCTGACCACGGGCGAAAGGCGGGGTACACCCTGGACAAGTCGCCAGGTCATCACAGGGCTGACACATAGACACAGACAACCATTCACACTCACATTCACACCTACGGTCAATTTAGAGTCACCAGTTAACTTAACCTGCATGTCTTTGGACTGTGGGGGAAACCGGAGCACCCGGAGGAAACCCACGCGGACACGGGGAGAACATGCAAACTCCGCACAGAAAGGCCCTCGCCGGCCCCGGGGCTCGAACCCAGGACCTTCTTGCTGTGAGGCGACAGCGCTAACCACTACACCACCGTGCCGCCCCCTTTATTTTATGTAATTTTATTTTCTATTGTTTACTGTTTTGCTTTTACTTCTGTAAAGCACATTGAACTGCCACTGTGTATGAAATGTGCTATATAAATAAACTTGCCTTGCCTTGCCTTGCCTTGCCTTGCAACAGTCTGAGGCACATGTAAAGAAATGCTGTCGACCAAAAATGGCTTAAAAAATAATGAAATGAAATGTTTCAACATTTTAAAAAATGCTATAAACAGTAATCAGTAAGCCATAATAAATGAAACAAAGTCAATATTTGGTGTGAGACGACCCTTTGCTTTAAAAAAAATAATAGTAATCTGAGGTCAGTGAGGTCAGTTTTATGCGGAAATGAGCTGTAGGTTTCACTGAGCATCTTACAGAACCAGCCCCAGTTCTTCTGGACACTTTGACTGTCACACTCACTTCTTCATTTTGCACCAAAACCCAGTAGCCTTCATTATGTTTTCTTTTTTAAACAAACTTTTGGAACTCTAAAATGTTTTTGTCATGTTCTGACTCGATAATGTAGAAGTCATTGTTAGGACTAGGACTGTTTTGGCCTCTAGAGGCCGCTGTTATTTCCTTTTCATGTCGTGTTCATTTTGGCCTCTAGAGGCCGCCACTGTTCCTGTGTTTTGAGTTTGTGTTAATTGCCTAATTATCTTCACCTGTGTCCTTAATTAGTTTGTCTATTTATACCCCTGAGTTCAGTCCTCTTGTCACGGAGTCTTTGTGCTGTTATGTTTATCTCCAGTTTCCTTTGTACTGTGTTTTTTGATCTTCTTAGCTTTTGTATTTTTGCACTTTGCTTTTCTTTTGGATTATACTCTTTGGTTTTTTTTTGTCTTTTGTTTTGCCCTGTATATAGTGTATATAGTTTAAATAAACCTTTTGATTCTTTTTCTACTTCCGCCTCACGCCTCTGCATTTGAGTCATCCCCCTGGTGGCCTAGTGGGGGTTTGCTGGATTATCACACCAACGAACCAGGTTCGAATCCCAGCAAAACCCTAACAGAAAGACTCCGTCATGACCGACTCAGCAGAGGCTGCTTCAACTGTCTACCCGGCCAACCTTCAGGGAATTATGGCAGCTTTGACACGCTTCGGAGCGACCATGGACGCTCATGGACGTACGCTCACCAGCCAACGTGAGGCCCTCGCTCGCCACGAGGAGCTGCTTCAGCAAATTGGGAAAACCCTGGCACAGCTGACATCTCTGCCTGCATCTCCTGCTCCTGATCCAGTTCCTGCTCCTGATCCAGCTCCCACTCCTGCTCCAGTGCCTCCTGCAATGCTGCCTTCTTCACCTCGCGAACCCAGCCTTCCTGCACCACAGAGGTATGACGGCAAGCACAGTGAGTGCCGAGAGTTCCTTACCCAGTGTCAACTCACCTTTGAGCTTCAGCCTACCACCTACACTACGGATCGCCGCAAGATTGCCTTTGTGATCACCTTATTAGCTGGTAAGGCGCGAGCCTGGGCTACTGCTATCTGGCAAAGACAGGGACCTGAGTGCTTTGATTTCCAGCTGTTTTCTGAAGAGATGCTTCGGGTCTTCGATCAGGCAGACATCAGTACCGACGCAGCCCGAAAGCTCATGTCCATCCGGCAAGGAGGAAGCGTCGCAGATTACGCCATCTCGTTCCGAACACTCGCAGCAGTAAGTGGATGGAACGAGACTGCCCTGGTGTCAGCCTTCCACCATGGTCTGTCTGACCCCATCAAGGACGGTCTGGCCTCTATTGGATGCCCAAGTGACCTCGAAACCCTCATCTCACATGCTATTCGTCTGGACAACAGGATGAGAGAACGCCACCAAGCCTTGAGCCCCCCCAGCCTCCCTACCTCTACCTGGAGACCGTCTACCTCCTTCAGTGACTGTCCAGAACCCATGCAAGTGGGTCGTACTCGCCTCTCCGCATCTGAGAGGGAGCGCAGAAGGAGGGACAAGTGCTGCATCTACTGTGGCAAGCCTGGTCACTTCCGAGCATCATGTCCCGAACTCTTGGGAAAAGGACCGCCCCGTCCAGCCGAGGGAGGGTTGTGACGGGGCCTACCCTCTCTCCCGGACTCCCTGGCCAAGGAATCTACATCCCGGTCTCCATCTCCTGGGGTGAGTCTGTCCACTCTTGTCAAGCTTTGATAGACTCAGGGGCGGCTGGGAACTTTATGGATATTCACTTCGCCCAAAGCATCAATATTCCGACTGCACCTCTTGAAGTCCCACTGTCTGTGTCTGCCCTCGATGGCCAAGCGTTAGGTGATGGAAGAGTCACCCAAGTTACTTCTCCAGTTTTCCTCCAGTCTCAAGGTCACAAGGAAGAAATATCCCTGCACCTGATTCATTCACCTGAGTTCCCAGTTATTCTAGGCCTTCCTTGGCTTACTCGCCACAACCCTCGCATAGACTGGGTAACAAGCCAGGTTGTGGAATGGGGCCCTGCATGCCATGCCTCTTGTCTGCTCTCTAGCTCTCCTGTGTCTCCTGCCGAGCCCCCTGATCTCACCGAGTTATCTCAAGTTCCCACAGAGTACTGGGATCTCAAGGAGGTATTCAGCAAGAGCAGGGCCGCCGTTCTTCCTCCGCACCGGGCCTACGACTGTGCCATCGACTTGCTCCCTGGGACTACCCCTCCTCGTGGCAGACTGTTTTCACTCTCTCAGCCAGAACGCAAGGCCATGGAGGAATACCTCAAAGATGCCCTGGTCTCTGGGTTTATTCGACCCTCCACTTCACCTGCTGGAGCCGGCTTCTTCTTTGTCGGCAAGAAGGATGGGGGGCTCCGACCATGTATTGATTACAGGGGCCTGAATAAGATCACTGTGCGCAACCGATATCCCCTTCCGCTGATGTCCACAGCTTTCGACCTGCTCCAAGGCGCCACCGTCTTCACCAAGTTGGACCTACGGAACGCATACCACCTCATCCGTATCCGACAGGGAGACGAGTGGAAGACTGCCTTTAACACCCCGTCTGGGCACTACGAATACCAGGTGATGCCCTTTGGACTCACCAACGCACCAGCTGTTTTTCAGGCCCTAATCAACGACGTCTTAAGGGACATGATTAACCTATACGTTTTTGTCTACCTCGACGACATCCTTATCTTTTCCAAGACCGTGCAGGAGCACCGCCACCATGTCCGCCAGGTTCTCCAGAGGCTGCTACAGAACAATCTGTTCGCCAAGGCCCAGAAATGCGAATTTCATGTTCCCGAGGTCTCCTTTCTGGGATTTATTGTACGGACAGGCCAACTCCAAATGGACCCTGCCAAGACCCTGGCCGTCCGGGATTGGCCTACTCCCAAGTCCGTTAAGGAGGTTCAGCGGTTCTTAGGATTCGCTAACTTCTACCGCAAGTTCATCAGGAACTTCAGTTCTGTGGCAGCACCCATGTCAGACCTCACCAAAGGGACAGGTGGATCTTATGGCTGGTCTCCTCAGGCAGAAAAGGCGTTCAAAGACCTCAAGGACCGCTTCTGCACGGCACCCATTCTGGTTCTCCCGGACACCTCCCAACCATTCATCGTGGAGGTGGACGCCTCGGACAGTGGCGTCGGCGCGGTGCTCTCTCAACGTTCGGAAGGAAAGCTGCACCCCTGCGCTTACTTCTCCCACCGCCTGAGTCCTGCTGAGTCCCGGTACGATGTGGGGGATCGAGAACTGCTAGCGGTCAAACTGGCCCTTGAGGAGTGGAGGCACTGGCTGGAGGGAGCACAACATCCATTCCTGGTTTGGACTGACCACAAGAACCTGGAGTACCTCCAGCAAGCCAAGAGACTGAACCCTCGACAGGCTAGGTGGGCCCTGTTTTTCAGTCGGTTTGACTTCACCCTCTCATACCGCCCCGGCTCCAAGAACACCAAACCTGACGCACTGTCCAGACTGTTCTCTGCCACTAACAGGGAGAATGAAGTCGGGCCTATTATCCCTGTGTCCCGGATTGTGGCCCCTGTCCGCTGGGGTATTGAGGAGGCTGTCCGACGAGCCCAACGCCAGGACCCCGGTCCTGGGACGGGGCCACCAGGCCTCTTGTACGTCCCACATCAAGCCCGGGCCAAGGTTCTCCAGTGGGGTCACTCTTCCCCTCTCACCGCCCACCCGGGAGCTCGGAGGACCCTGGACTTCCTGAAAAGACGCTTCTGGTGGCCTAACATGGAGAAGGAAGTAAGGTCATTTGTCCTGTCCTGTGAGGTTTGCACCAGAACCAAGAACCCACGACAGCGTCCCCAGGGTCTCCTGCATCCTCTGACCATTCCCCGGCGTCCCTGGTCCCACGTGGCAGTCGACTTTATCACGGGTCTCCCTGAGTCACAAGGTAACACGGTCATTTTGGTCTTAGTTGACAGATTCTCCAAGGCCTGCCGCTTCATACCACTGTGCAAACTCCCCTCTGCTCTTGAAACTGCGAAACTTTTGTTTAATCATGTCTTCCGAGTCTTTGGTCTTCCACAGGACATCGTCTCAGACCGAGGGCCCCAGTTCTCCTCCCGAGTGTGGCACGGGTTCTGCAAGGTCATCGGAGCCACTGCCAGCCTCTCCTCTGGATTTCACCCACAGTCCAATGGTCAGACGGAGAGGCTCAACCAGGACCTGGAAACCACCCTGCGAGGCCTGGCTATGGATAACCCGACATCGTGGAGCACCTGGCTGCCATGGGCGGAGTACGCCCACAACACCCTGCAGTCATCGGCCACCAAGCTGTCGCCATTCCAGTGCCAATTCGGGTTCCAGCCACCTCTGTTCCCGGACCAGGAGGAGGACGCGGGGGTGCCCTCGGTCAACCAATATGTGAGACGGTGTCGCAAGACCTGGAGCAAGGTCAGGAAGACCCTCATACAGACCTCCAGAACCAACCAGACTCAGGCCAACCGCCATAGAAGACCTGCACACGCTTTCCGCCCTGGGCAGCGTGTTTGGCTGTCCACTAAGGACCTTCCACTGCGGGTGGAGAACCGCAAGCTTGCTCCTCGCTACATTGGCCCCTTCAAGGTGGTGCGCAGGGTGAACCCTGTCTCCTACCGGCTCCAGTTGCCCCGGACTCTGAGGATCAACCCCACTTTCCATGTTTCCCTGTTACGGCCCGTACTGACGTCTACGTATGCCCCTGCCCCTAGGAACCCCCCACCCCCCCGCATCTTCCAGGGGCAGACTGTGTTCACTGTGAATCGCCTGCTTGACTCCCGCCGGGTCCGCGGCGGGTTGCAATATCTGGTGGACTGGGAGGGCTATGGTCCTGAGGAGCGCTGCTGGGTTCCTGCTCGGGATGTCCTTGATAAAGAACTATGTCGGGACTTCCATTCGGCCCATCCGGATCGCCCTGGGAACGTCAGGAGACGCTCCTAGAGGGGGGGGGTCCTGTTAGGACTAGGACTGTTTTGGCCTCTAGAGGCCGCTGTTATTTCCTTTTCATGTCGTGTTCATTTTGGCCTCTAGAGGCCGCCACTGTTCCTGTGTTTTGAGTTTGTGTTAATTGCCTAATTATCTTCACCTGTGTCCTTAATTAGTTTGTCTATTTATACCCCTGAGTTCAGTCCTCTTGTCACGGAGTCTTTGTGCTGTTATGTTTATCTCCAGTTTCCTTTGTACTGTGTTTTTTGATCTTCTTAGCTTTTGTATTTTTGCACTTTGCTTTTCTTTTGGATTATACTCTTTGGTTTTTTTTTGTCTTTTGTTTTGCCCTGTATATAGTGTATATAGTTTAAATAAACCTTTTGATTCTTTTTCTACTTCCGCCTCACGCCTCTGCATTTGAGTCATCCCCCTGGTGGCCTAGTGGGGGTTTGCTGGATTATCACACCAACGAACCAGGTTCGAATCCCAGCAAAACCCTAACAGTCATAAAATAGATATCAATAACAAAGTTTGTATGAAAAAAATAGGGTGCCTAAGACTTTTGCACAATACTGCAGTAAAAAACAAACTTACAAAACTTAAAGCTAGACTGCCTTTCAGATTTTTCAAGTGTAGGTCATGAAAAGAATTTTCCCCAACACTCAATTATTTTTGTTTAGTGGACTGAAAGCTACTGAATTCAAATCAGAGACTTCCAATTTTATCAGCTCATCTCATCTCATTATCTCTAGCCGCTTTATCCTTCTACAGGGTCGCAGGCAAGCTGGAGCCTATCCCAGCTGACTACGGGCGAAAGGCGGGGTACACCCTGGACAAGTCGCCAGGTCATCACAGGGCTGACACATAGACACAGACAACCATTCACACTCACATTCACACCTACGGTCAATTTAGAGTCACCAGTTAACCTAACCTGCATGTCTTTGGACTGTGGGGGAAACCGGAGCACCCGGAGGAAACCCACGCGGACACGGGGAGAACATGCAAACTCCACACAGAAAGGCCCTCGCCGGCCCCGGGGCTCGAACCCAGGACCTTCTTGCTGTGAGGCGACAGCGCTAACCACTACACCACCGTGCCGCCAATTTTATCAGCTTTTAAAAAAAAAAAAAAGAATAATGAATGACTTTAAGGTCATGTGGCCCTAAATTCTCTGCTATTTTTTCCTGCTTCACCATGACCCAATTCAAGATACTACATCATGCATCACGTGGTGGGCTTTCCCCGTTCGTGCAAGGCATTGTGGGATACAAATTTGAAACAGGAGAGAAAAATGGAGGACGTGAGTGTGCGAATGAAACGTGAAAGAGCGACTACAGTAACGGAAAGAAAGCGAGAAGAAAAGATGTTATGTTATATATGAAGGAAAGGAAATGCAGGACCAAACTAATAAATATCGGCGCTCAGCGAGCACCTCGGTGTGATCAGCTGTTCGTTTAGCGACGGAATGATGGAACTGTCAGTGCACGCTCAAATGTAAACCTGCGCATGCGCACACATGCGGACTTCCTCTGTCTGCTTGACTGCGTGATTTCATGCACATTATTTGCTTTAATCCCCTCAAATTAAATAACTTCCCAGCCACAAAATGGCCTGATATTTTGTGAGATATTACAGAAATAAACATGTATCACAACAATGAAATTTCAGAGATAACTAAATTTCATCGATTTTATGAAATCAAAAGGCCATCTAGCTTTAACTAGCTAGCTAATATGCATGTATATTAGCTAGCTAGTTAAACTTTGTAAATTTAAGTACCGTAAAATACCAAATAATAGCCCGGGCGATTATTTGTCTCAATCACGTAAGAGACCCGGCGCGTATTAGAGACTAGGCGGCTATTTGGAACAGGCGATTAATTCCTTCTTCACAAACACCTTCCCCAAAATCTACCTCAAAACGGGGAAAAAAATCATTCTCAGATAGGCCTACTTTTAACCAGTATAACTTACAGTTTGTTTAGAGTTAGATTACAGATAGCACGGTGCCGACTTCGGGGAATTTTGAAGACGCAGAATGCATCTTCGCATGGCACAGTCGGGGTGGATAAAGGATAAATCACACACCTTTTCCTGTTAATGACTAGTTAAGCACATGCTTTACAAAATAATCAAGAAACCACACCATTGTCTGTGCGCAGCACTGTGATTTAATTACTCTGCAAAGTTATGGTCACTTGCTATCACCCTCACCCATGCAGCCTCCACCCTTTGCGCTTCGCGATGTCTGTCAATCTGAAATTGCATGGAGGGCGCGACGTTGAAGCAACATAATTAGGGTGCGAAGTGTCAAACCAAAGGGTTTTTTCTTATGCTGAAAAATAAGTGACCTGCAGTGGCTACATACTGTCATCTTGCATCACGTTTCTCTCCAAGACGTCTCCCTATTTGGCCGATATGAGCCTATTCCCCGAGTGAGTTGGTACGGTGGCTCGACCCCGTAGAAAACTTAAAGTTCGGATGAAAGTTAGTTGAATAGGTTACTGACTTGTAGGCCTACATGTTGCCTGCCTGACGCGTGCTTCTGCCCAACTTGCACGACAGATTACTTGTTGAAAAGGCCCCTTGGATTAGATTGGCCGCGAGCAGACTGAAATGCATGTTAGAACGCTCTCACCTTTTTTGTAAAGCGTCTTCCAGATCCGAATGGGTAAGGGCAAGTGAAATGGTATAAGGTCTTTAATAAAACTCAGTGTGTGCTTTGACGCATGCATTCGGCAATTTAGGTCGTTTAACAGAAGCAGCAGTCCAACCTTGGAAACCCGCAGTCCTCAATGTCACCACACACGCTGGCTTTCGTTGGGTATACCCAAAGGGGTGGCTAAGACATCTGTCAAAAGTTACGGAGTTGCATTCCTCAAGAAATATTACGGTAGACCAAGATTATAACATTGAAATGGCATGTTTATTATCACGTAACAAAATGTTGTAAACAGTATTATAGAAATAATTTCATTCATTCATTCATTCATTCATTCATTCATTCATTCATATTGTTTCGGTAGAAAACTATGCAATGCAAAATCGTTTAAACACCAGAAAACCAGAAAAGTGCTGGGCCTCAAGATTCTAGATAGAACGTTCGGATGCTTTTTTTTTTTTTTTTTAGACCCCGGCGAGTATTCGGAACCGGCCTTTATTTGTCACAACACACGCGTACACCCGGCCGTTAAAGGGAACTCGGCGGTTAATTGGAACTCGGCTATTATTTGGTATTTTACGGTAGCTAGCTAATTGTTTTTTAAATTAATTTATTAAATTAGGCAGCTAGTTTAGTTTTGTCATTGCTAAGGGTAGTATTTCACTGGGCTGTGACAGCCCGCGACTAGTTGGAGACACAACAATTGTGATAAAATATGTGAATTAGCGACAATTTTCACTTGGAATCACACTGAATTGATATTCGCATATTTTACCGCAATTGTTGTGTCTCCAACTAGTCGCAGGCTGTCGCAGCCCGGCTTTCTCTCAGCAGGCAGGGAAATAGAGGAAGCCTCACGGAAACTGACTTGAGAAGGGTTCGTGACGGCTTTGCGACACCAGCGACGCATTTGCGGCTATTTTGAGAGAAATTTTGTAGCACAAATTTTTTGAACATGTTCAAAATTTCAGCGACAAAGGAGCGACACTTTGCGACTCATGCGAGGAAATTGAGAAGCCCCGCGAATGTTTTAAGATACTTTTGAAACTCTCTCGCGAATGACGTTCGCAATTTGTCGCAAGCTGTCTCAGCCCAGTGAGATACTGGCTTAATGCGTAAGCTAAATTCAGGGATTGTCTGATTTGTGGTTTGCTCTTTCATCATCAGTTAAAAATCCTTTTACTTTCGAATACTTGATGAATACTTAAATGCAGATATTTGTTGACCTTAGTGCAAGTAGATTTTTGCCTCCATACTTCTAAAAGTTCTTGTAACTACGTAAGATTTTAACACAGTACCCGTACTTTATTTCCAGTAAGGACAGTTTCTCAGTACATTGCCCACATGAGTCAAGAGAATAAAAGAATCAAAAGCTAATTGCAATAATTAGCCAAAATTTGATGCTTTTGTGTGAAAAGGTTGCGAATTAGCATCCAGAATGAAAAGAAACTTTATAAATGCTGAATAGAAAGACACATTTTGGAAATGTTTGGTAGTGAACTGGTGAAATGGCGCAAACAGTGAAAGATCTGTCAATTGCTTGAGTCCGATTTTGGTTCAATGTATGTAAATGATATATAAAATTGGTAAGTACTTTTATACTGTCATTATAAGAAGTGTTATATGATTAGCTGGTTGTAGGAATATAGACTATTCACCACTCTCTACCCAAAGAATACAGAGTGACTCCTATAGACAGACAAATGGAAATGAATTAAAATGAGGTGTAGGTCATATGTGGTCAGTCTGAGGTCAGAGTGTGTGTAGGTGCTGGGTTGGGAACAGTTCCTCTGACTCTACTACATGCACCATGTAGAACCGGGTGAAGACAGAGAGACTTTTGGAACAGACAGGATGAGAGAAGTGTGTCGATGGAGGTGCGAGGGCTGGTGTCGTCTCTACACCTTCCCAAATGAGAGCAAAAGTGTGAAGCCTGGTGAAGGGGAACAACTTCATCAGGGTCATGACACAGAGACCAAGGCTAGAGAGTTCCTTAATTAATTTAATTAAGATAAGTAAGGAATCAAACACAGCACAGAGTGCTGTTATCGGAAATGAATCAACAACGGGTTGGTGTGATACAGTTTGCACCCAAAAGTTGATTATTTTCTGATATCAACATGACCTGAATTGTTTTATTCCTTTTATACCTCAGCAATTTGCCAACAATTATTGATTAAACAATGATATGTTGATATATGTTGTGGAAAATCCATATTCAGTTACATTCTAGAAGCTATAAACGGTCATTCCCTAACCAGACTCTCATTCTTTCTCTCTTTTGAAATGAACAAGATGAAAAATGCAGCTTGTCATGTTACTGAGGAACAAAAATGCGTACACTCCTCCATCCTGAAGACCTATCCATACATGTCAACCTATACAGAATGTCCGTATTTTATACGGATTTGATTCAATAAACGTAGTATACGGGCATACAAATAAAGTTATACGGATTCTTTAAAAAAACTTCAATAGTTATTTAGAGCTATAATCAATTCCCACGATGATAAAAGAGCGCATAACATTTACAAACGTACTGTACACCACACAAAGCACAGCCAGCCAGTAAAGAGTCTTATGAAATCGCGCGTTATCTTGTGGTAGCGAGACTTCGTTCCACTTTTGATCGTGCGCACACCGCATTACGAGAATCCGGCCAACCATGAAGTAACATTCTGTTTGAAAAGCATATTTCCAGGGCGGCACGGTGGTGTAGTGGTTAGCGCTGTCGCCTCACAGCAAGAAGGTCCGGGTTCGAGCCCCGTGGCCGGTGAGGGCCTTTCTGTGCGGAGTTTGCATGTTCTCCCCGTATCCGCGTGGGTTTCCTCCGGGTGCTCCGGTTTCCCCCACAGTCCAAAGACATGCAGGTTAGGTTAACTGGTGACTCTAAATTGACCGTAGGTGTGAATGTGAGTGTGAATGGTTGTCTGTGTCTGTGTCAGCCCTGTGATGACCTGGCGACTTATCCAGGGTGTACCCCGCCTTTCGCCCGTAGTCAGCTGGGATAGGCTCCAGCTTGCCTGGGACCCTGTAGAACAGGATAAAGCGGCTAGAGATAATGAGATGACAGATGAGATGAGCGTATTTCCACCTGAGCGACTTTCAATAGCGACTGAAAAGATTCTGAATGGGCACTCCGGCAAAGAAATTCAAAACACAATACAGCGGTAGGTTTCTCCCTGAATGGAGGGACCTTTTCAATGGCTTAATCCAACCAGCAGCCTCCAAAAACGAAGAATACGCACACTGCACACTGTGTGTGCGTGACATCAAAGTTGCAGCATCGGGAGTGTATGATGTGAAAGAACATTTCAAATCAAAACTACATCAGCGGAATGCAAGCCAAAGGCAAAATCAGCCACTGATGACAGTATTTGTGCGCTCAAAAACTGATATGCCAACAACTGGAAAAGACAGAAAACACAAGGTATTGGGCGTTTTAGTTCAAGTTAGGTAGTGCTCTGTTTACCCCACAGTAATGCTGACTGTGAGAGAGTTTTCTCTCAAGTCAGGAAGATACACACAGAGAGCAGAAAGAACCTGAATGCAGACACACTGACCTGGCCTACTGCAGTGTAAGATCAACACAGACACTTGCTGTGACATGCAGCCTAGTGAGGTATTGGTGCAGAGTGCTAAAAAAGCTGTCATGGAGTACAATTCAGAACATTAGAGTGACACTTTGTGTTTTTGTCAAACATTGGAGCTTTGTATTCATTCTGAAGGTTTATTGTTATTAATATTGAATAAAAAGTAACTGGGGTATATCATTGTTAATTATCATTCAAATTTTAGGTAAATTATTTTAATTTGCATCTTATAAGGATTTTATAAGGGAAATACGGATTTTGGAGGTTGGTTATACAGGTTTGATTGACCAAAGGTTGACATGTATGCCTATCTGCGTTGGGAAACAGACGCATCAGACATAATGTAAAAAATAGCATCATAGCAAGTGAAACTATTTTGAATATAGTCACAGTTATGTAGTATTTCTGAGTATAAGATCGGAATAAACCAAATATAAGATTATTGAGTCTATTTCAAGACATGCTGCACTCAATTCAAGGCTGAAATCATCTTACTCTATTGGCAGATAATTTAATTTGTCTAATTTAAAGCATTTATATGCCAATAGAATAAAAAGTTTAAAGCTCGAAATGAGTAAAAGCAGGCTAAATTATCTTATACTTGATTTATAGTAATCTCATAATAAGAATTATTATACATGCTGGCCACTTTTTCCATGGAATAAAAACATGTATTCTATTCCCTTCTAGTGGGTTTATTGATGGCATGAAATATCGTTAGCATATCGCTTATCCTCCATGTATTACGCCACTCTCCCCAGTGGAGAATGAGCATACAATATTGTTATAATACTGCACGTTGTCAAGACAACACGACATCACACATCGGAGCTCATGCGAAGATCCAGTGACAAAACTTTTCTGCTGCGCACACACACAGTCATTTCTTTGTCGGCCAGGAAAGAGAGAAGATCCAGTGCTAGGCTTAAGCACTAAATAAATAAACTGAAACTAAAGATATGCTGAACACCCGAAAGGCTACCAAAACTTCATTAAATATTCTTCATGCAAATTTACAAGAGAAAAACATACCAACGGACATCGAAAAACTGGAAAAGAGATGCATCGGAGATGTAAAACTTCCATGCTAGCGAGTGACTGTGACAGTTTGTACACAAACATGGTAGCGGGATTTGCGTCATTAAAGGCAGAAGACTTAAAGAGACAGACACGTTGAACACCTGAAAGGCTACCAAAACTTCACTGGATATTCTTCATGCATATTTACAAGAGAAAAACAGACCAACAGACATCGAAAAACTGGAAAAGAGAGCGATAGTGGAAATATTGTCAAAGTTCTACTTGGAGGTGAGGAAAAGTGACGGAGACTTTTACAAGAGGGCTTCACTTGTGGACCTCAGCAAAGCCCTTTTGTTTTGAACAACTGCAATGGAACAATTAACTATGACCAAAAGTAATTCTGAACTTGAACTGTCTACCTGGATATCGCTTGTATATAAGTTGGGTTGTTGTTCAGGCTTTTTGGACTTGTACCATTTATATTATTAGAACTTTGACTTTGTACAGTACATTGGATTGACAGAAAATGTAATTACATTCGATCAGAATCAGCATTCAATATCGGTAAATTACCCCCGTGTTCTTAACTTTTTGTAAAATCTATAATTGTTCCATCAAATGTGTATAATAATAATAATAATAATAATAATAATGGCGGCACAGTGGTGTAGTGGTTAGCGCTGTCGCCTCACAGCAAGAAGGTCCGGGTTCGAGCCCCGTGGCCGGCGAGGGCCTTTCTGTGCAGAGTTTGCATGTTCTCCCCGTGTCCGTGTGGGTTTCCTCCGGGTGCTCTGGTTTCCCCCACAGTCCAAAGACATGCAGGTTAGGTTAACTGGTGACTCTAAATTGAGCGTAGGTGTGAATGTGAGTGTGATTGGTTGTCTGTGTCTATGTGTCAGCCCTGTGATGACCTGGCGACTTGTCCAGGGTGTACCCCGCCTTTCGCCCGTAGTCAGCTGGGATAGGCTCCAGCTTGCCTGCGACCCTGTAGAACAGGATAAAGCAGCTAGAGATAATGAGATGAGATGAGATAATAATAATAATATCGGCTGGCTTTTTTCATGGTATATCAGATATACTCCATTCAGCTACTCGTCTTCGACTCGTTCAATATCATGCTAGCTGAATGGAATATATCTGATATACCACTCAACACCAGCCAATATTATTTAAATATTAGCTAAGTTTGCCCATATTCAAGACATTTTCATCATTTTTTGGGGGGGAATGTTGCAAGCGTTATTATGTTGAAAAGGTGAGAGGGCTAGTGTATGACCAGCTGCTCATGACTACATTAAGAAAAAATGAAAAAATGCAATAAAAGCGGTTTAAATAATGTATCAGCAGTTACTTTAACCACAATATGTACACACTGTAATTTAGAAACTGTTGGTTTATGCACAGGTCAGTCTGAGGTCAGAGTGTGTGTAGGTGCTGGGTTGGGAACAGTTCCTCTGACTCTACTACATGCACCGTGTAGAACCGGGTGAAGACAGAGAGACTTTTGGAACAGACAGGATGAGAGAAGTGTGCCGATGGAGGTGCGAGGGCTGGTGTCGTCTCTACACCTTCCCAAATGAGAGCAGAGGTGTGAAGCCTGGTGAAGGGGAACAACTTCATCAGGGTCATGACACAGAGACCAAGGCTAGAGAGTTCCTGTCATTTATAATAATAATAATAATAATAATAATAATAATAATAATATGCATTAATGCTAAGACTTGGATGCAAGCTCAGAGAGAAAGCATACAGTATATAATAGTGCTATATTTATCAAAGAGTCAAAACCACTTCATATCTATATACTAATAGTTATCATTCTATCCACATACATTGGATATGAGCAATCGTGTGCTCTGATTGGCTACTCTACTACTAGGATATCAGCTCATATACCACGAGTAGAGAAAAACAAAATGGCAGCACGTGTTGCTGAAGCAACCAAGGACGAAATAAAAACTCTCCTCGAGAACAAAACCCCAAAAAATACAAAAAAAGCGCAACAAAATATGGAATAAAAGTATTTCATGGTAAGAACACCTCTTTTTTATTTTTCAAGAATTATTATCGCATTTTCACAAATTGCTCCTGTCATTTCCCCGGTTTGTTTACATTCTAAGTGGAAATTATTTTGTTGGACATTTTGTATAAAGTTTTCATTTATCGAATTTGCAAAAAAATGAAAATTAAAATGCTCTGTTTCTCAAAATCCAGTGAATGCGGATAGAATAAAACAGTTATTCCACTCAATCTCGTCATACATGGCTTATAGACAACTCGGTGCTACGCGCCTCGTCGGCTATCGGCTCATGTACGACTCGATTTCGGGGAATAACTGTTAATTATGCTACTGAGATAATTAATTCATTTCATTGACTAGTTCATAGTAACATTAAGACATGATCCATCTTTGCTACATCGCTATCATCAGTTAAGGTGTACAGGATGACAGGTCAGTATGAGGTCAGTGTTTGTGTCCGGAGTCAGGCCAGAGTGTGCAGGCGCTGGGGTGGGAACAGTTCTGCAGACTCTGCGGTGAGAGAAGAGAAGTGTGCTTCCGAAGGTGTGAGGCCTGGTGTCATTCCTACACCTCCCCAAATCAAAGCCGAGGTGTGAGACCTGGTGAAGTGATATCAACAGGAACACCCTGACCCCGAACTCACATGGATGGGATTGAACATAGAACTGAGGGATGTAGATAATTATGATGGATATGAATCTGTAGCCAAGGTGCACATGACATGAATTTCAAAATCTCAGAATCACTTTAAACATCTAAAACGGTTGGTGGACGTAGGGGTGTGCGCGATACATGAGCGATCACAGACGAGGCACAAATACACAGTGATCTTTGATAACAGATGAACTTTGCAGAGCCACAAATCAGGTTTTCGAAAAAGGAACATCTTGTAAGTTGAAAAATGTGAAGCAGTGATTGTTTGGTGAGACCTGGCCAGTGAGGATCGTCTGTCCGGCAAAGAGAATTGGAGGTATGGTACAGAGTGCAGAAAAAGTTATTTTTGTACAGTGCGCCACCAAGATTTATAATGTGATTGTTAGGAAGAGCTAAAATAAAAACAGAGGGGAACTGTCAGGGCCTTCTAGGCGTTCAGAGAAAGCCCAAACATATCGTCATTTTAAATGTTATATTTAATTTATTTCATTCTTTCATAATTTCATTTTAATTATTCTTTTCTAATTCTAATTTGGCCTTATTTTCTATCAAATGTGCTTCGGAAATGAAAGGATAGAAATTACTGTCCTGAAAACATTACAATCGAGTTCTCCAATGAGATTTCTTTTGTTTGTTGTCTCTAGACTGAGAAGAGTTTAGAGCTGCTCACTCATTGGTTAGGACTTCATTGCCGGGACAGAAGGCCGTGGTAGTGTATGTTGATGTACAGTGGCGCTTGAAAGTTTGTGAACCCTTTAAAATTGTCTATATTTCTGTATAAACATGACCTAAAACAACATCAGATTTTCACACAAGTCCTAAAAGTAGATAAAGAGAACCCAGTTAAACACATGAGACAAAAATATTATACTTGGTCATTTATTTATTGAGGAAAATTATCCAATATTACATATCTGTGAGTGGCAAAAGTATGTGAACCTTTGCTTTCAGTATCTGGTGTGACCCCCTTGTGCAGCAATAACTGCAACTAAACGTTTCCAGTAAATGTTGATCAGTCCTGCACACCGGCTTGGAGGAATTTTAGCCCGTTCCTCCATACAGAACAGCTTCAACTCTGGGATGTTGGTGGGTTTCCTCACATGAACTGCTCGCTTCAGGTCCTTCCACAGCATTTCGAATGGATTAAGGTCAGGACTTTGACTTGGCCATTCCAAAACATTAACTTTATTCTTCTTTAACCATTCTTTGGTAGAACGACTTGTGTGCTTAGGCTCGTTGTCATGCTGCATGACCCACCTTCTCTTGAGATTCAGTTCATGGACAGATGTCCTGACATTTTCCTTTAGAATTCGCTGGTGTATTTCAGAATTCATTGTTCCATCAATGATGGCAAGCCGTCCTGGCCCAGGTGCAGTAAATCAGGCCCAAACCATGATACTACCACCACCATGTTTCACAGATGGGATAAGGTTCTTATGCTGGAATGCAGTGTTTTCCTTTCTCCAAACATAACACTTCTCATTTAAACCAAAAAGTTCTATTTTGGTCTCATCCATCCACAAAGCATTTTTTCAATAGCCTTTTGGCTTGTCCACATGATCTTTAGCAAACTGCAGATGAGCAGTAATGTTCTTTTTGGAGAGCAGTGGCTTTCTCCTTGCAACCCTGCCATGCACACCATTGTTGTTCAGTGTTCTCCTGATGGTGGACTCATGAACATTAACATTGGCCAATGTAAAAGAGGCCTTCAGTTGCTTAGAAGTTACCCTGGGGTCCTTTGTGAACTCGCTGACTGTTACATGCCTTGCTTTTGACATGATCTTTGTTGGTCGACCACTCCTGGGGAGGGTAACAATGGTTTTGAATTTCCTCCATTTGTACACAATCTGTCTGACTGTGGATTGGTGGAGTCCAAACTCTTTAGCGATGGTTTTGTAACCTTTTCCAGCCTGATGAGCATCAACAACGCTTTTTCTGAGGTCCTCAGAAATCTCCTTTGTTCATGCCATGATACACTTCCACAAACACGTGTTGTGAAGATCAGACTTTGATAGATCCCTGTTCTTTAAATAAAACAGGGTGCCCACTCACACCTGATTGTCATCCCATTGACTGAAAACACCTGACTCTAATTTCACCTTCAAATTAACTGCTAATCCTAGAGGTTCACATACTTTTGCCACTCACAGATATGTAATATTGGATCATTTTCCTCAATAAATAAATGACCAAGTATAATATTTTTGTCTCATTTGTTTAACTTGGTTCTTTTTATCTACTTTTGGGACTTGTGTGAATATCTGATAATGTTTTAGGTCATATTTATGCAGAAATATAGAAAATTCTAAAGGGTTCACAAACTTTCAAGCACCACTGTAGGACGTGACAGATGAATTAATCACTCAGATTTTGAGTTATAATGAGAGGGAGGGACCAAAATTTTAATCGCCCTTGAACTTCTCGAAGCCTAACACGAGCTTAACCATGAGTCGGCGCCGTCAGCACAGCAGTGAAGTCACCTTCCAGCCGGTGTAGCGTTCATCAGTGGTGTAAGTGGTTAGCATGGTCACCTCACAGCAAGAAGGTTCTGGGTTCGAGCCCAGTGGCCGGCGGGGGCCTTTCTGTGTGGAGTTTGCATGTTCTCTCCGTGTCTGTGTGGGTTTCCTCCGGGTGCTCCGGTTTCTCTCACAGTCCAAAGACATGCGGTTAGGTTAATATGGGATGGCCTTGGGCTGAGGTGTCCTTGAGCGAGGCACCTAACCTCCAACTGCTCCCCAGGCGCTGTTAGCATGGCTGCCCACTGCTCTGGGTATGTGTGTGTGCTCATTGCTCACGTGTGTGTGTTCACTGCTTCAGACGGGTTAAATGCAGAGAGGAATTTCACAAGTAAAGTTGTTGTTCTTCTTCTTCTTAGTGAATGCTAATAAAGCGGTCAAGCCAGTGCTATCTATCAAGAGTAAGTAGCACAGGCTAACGACAGAGAAACTAAGATTTCTGTCTCCAGACTCTTCTTCCACGCTGCACGCTCGCCACAGTATTTTTCACTCATACTTAGGGTATGTATTCATTTCCCTGTGCAATTTACTTAGTTATTTATAAAATCAATATCGACAGCTACACACAACGGAGCAACCTGGCAGCCTGCTGCTAATCCCTCGCAAAGTCCTTTGCCCTGTTGCTTTTTTGGTGCCTGACTAAGGTTTGGCTGAGCTCAAGTCCCAGCTCTAATAGTAACAGCTCGCCACTGATTGTAAATATGCGTGAAGAATATCTAATGAAGTTTTTGGAGCCGTTCGGATGTTCAGCACGTCTTTCTCTTTTCCAGAGAATAAAGAAATGCTTATGCACATGTGCAGCAGAAAACGTTCTCATTGGATATTCGCACTAGCTCCGACGTATGACGTCATATTGTTGTCTTGACAACCATGCATTATCGACCTGGGAGTTTCACAGTCATGTATGTTTTAGTTCAGGTTTTTGAGAACATACTGTATTTCACCATCCTGAGTCAAATAATCCAAAACATCAAACTAGACCAATGATTATGTTATAGCGTTTCAGTCGCGTGATTTTTTTTTTCTGTAGCAGGCGCCATATTTGGGACCAAATTACTGCCAACATGAACCAGAGGTGAAAATGGAAAACGTCTCATCTTACTTCAGAAGAGAACAAGTGTTGCCAGGCAAAACAAACCTCGCCCGGCAGCACTTATTTTATACCTATATGTTGATAATGGTAATATTTCTCAATCATCAACTGTCAGGTTATAGTCCTATGAAAATTCATGACCTTGAGTTTGACATTTCTAAGTCATTCAAGATCAAACGTCATGGCGCCAAATGAAAGCCCATATGGCACTTCCTGTAAGTTGATAATGGTAAATATCTGTCTGCCATCAACCGTTTTCAAGTTACAGCCCTCTGAAAATCCATGACCTTGCGTTTGACCTTTCAGGGTCACTCAAGATCAAAGATCATGGTGCCAAATGAAAGGCCATATGGGAGTTCCAATATGCTCACAATAGTAAACATTTGTCTATCAGCAACCGTTTTTGAGTTATAATGGAAAATATGTTATTTTGACCGAAAGGTTGACCTTTCCGGTGACCTTGACCTTCACCTTGACCCAATTAGCCCCAAAATTTAATCAGGTAATCTACAGACCATTGCCCACCTATCCTGAAAATTTGAAGTCAATCGGTACAACCGTCTAGACGCTAGATTGTTAACAGACAGACACACAAACAAACCGCACTGATTACAATACCTCGCCTCGCTTACTCCGTTGCGGGCGAGGTAATAATCCTTATGTACTTTCCCCTGAAATGCTAATTCCATTTAAATGGACAGGAAACATACCAAATTTGTGTTTTCCTGATTAAAACCAAACATTTTAGTGTCACATGACATGAAATGCAAAGATAACTTTTAGCTCCATATTGCTAGCATGTAGCTACTGAAACAGTGCGTTTACATGCACATAGAGAAAATCGAATTTCTGCCGTAGCTCGACTGAAATCGAAGTTCTAAATGCCATGGAAACACCTTAGCTCGGCTGAAATCGAACCGAACTGGATTTCTCGTAATCGAGCTACGCGACCTAGATTATGTGATTGTAGCCGAGCTACTTAGTGCATGTAAACCCTATCGAGCTACGTAGTCGAGCTACTTACTTCAGCACTGCCCCTTCCGGAAGTGACGAGACCACAAGCGGGAAACACAACAGCCTCGGTCGGCATGACAACGTTGTTGTCCATCTTCTCTCTCTCGATGTTGCTGTCCTCGTCGTCGTTCTTCTTGTGAACATGGAACTGATAACTTTGTTTATACTCTTGAATAGCTCTTCCTCATGACGACAACCGGAAGTGTACCAACACGATGGGGCGTGTAGCGCCACCTGTGGCTCGGGTGCACAATGTACCTCACACAATAGCTCGATTTCCTTGTGTGCATGTAGGATTGGATTTCTCTGGCACCCCTGCTGGGACCCTTAGCTCGATTACCGACAGTAGCTCGATTTGGATGTGCATGTAAACGCATTGAATGTTTTGTTAGCATGATTAGCAAAGTAGCTCTTGTTCAGTTTGTAATGGCCAGTAAAACAGTTGCTTCTTCCTGAGATCACTGATGTGCAGTTGCAACGTTAACTTCTATCGTTCTTATTTTAATAGTGATCATGTTGTAATGGCAGCAAAATGATGGCACTCTAAAGCACCTGATATCAGCAGTTAGTGGCTCCAAAGCAGAGCTTTGGTGTTTCATGTTTGCTAATGCCGTTAGCATCATCACAACCCTTGTAAAAAACTCATATTCATCAGAGCGATTGACAGACATTCGGAAACGCTTGGTTTGAAATCTTCAGCTAAAAGCATGCATAGCTTCTGCTCTAGAGATTAGTTCCAGTCTGATCCAGATCATTGTTAGTCCTTGAGACAAACACGTTAGCTTTGGTTTGGAACAGGATACTGTTATCTGAACAGGACATGCTTTAGGATTTTTCCTGGCATCTTATATTTATTAGTCTGAAGTTCTTCATCTAAAGTCTTAAAATATTCCAAAAAAAAAATTTCTTACATATTAGTGGTCACATTTTTGCGGCGCTGTTGCTTTCATAGCCTTTGTTATTTCAGTACTAAAAACATACCTGAGGTTCTGTACTGGCACTCTAGTAATGCTTAAACCTCTGAAACACCACTTTATGCACAGAAAATAACTGCGTGATGAAAAGTGTGATCCTGGAAAACGGGTCAGGGTTCTTGTGAGGAACCAGTCCCCATGATTCAGACAAAATGTGCATGTTCATTGTTTTGTTCAGGTCAGAGGTAAAGCTTCTAGGTGCTGATGTGGGAATCCTGATTCAGAGTCTTTAGGCCAGGCTGGAGTGTGTCTCTCAACACCTCAGCTTTCATTTGCCGAGGTGCAGGAGCAACACCGACAACATCACACCTCCAGAGGCACACTTCTCTGACCCTCTCGACTCCACCACTCTCTCTGCTGGCACCTCCATCATCGTGTCTGTGTTCAGGACTATTGTTCCCACACCAGCACCTACCTACAATGACTCTGATCCCAAACATACAGTTCCCACTGACCTCATTTTAACCCAGTTGTTAATCAGTGGTGACTTGTCCATTGGGGCAGGTAGGGCAGAGCTCCACCATTTTATATCCATTTATATTCACCGTTTAATTAATGTTATTCTTCATATAGTCCTCAAATAGTAATAAACTTGTTTGAGTGGCCAATGATTAGAAAATATATTGCTGTTTCACTGATATAAGGTGATTCTCCATTGATTTGCTCCCATTTATCTCCATAGTTATTATTGTACCTAGTGGTCAAACGTGGGAACTACAACAAATACTAATAGAGGTCTATTGGGACAGGACTCACGCTGCCCCATGCTCATTCAGTGAACATTTAGAACAACGGTAGGTCTAAAATCATTCAGAATGAGCTGCTAGACTGTACGCTGGATGACTTTATATTGTCGACTCTCAAATGCCCTTTATTCGAAAAACTGAGTTGATAGTAGCCTATAGAATGTCAAGTGCAGTAACTTAATTTTGCGTGAGGCTATTTATTAATATCATCCAGTAACAAACCTTTATTGACTTTTGGAAGCATTTTTTTAATCCTCCTTTATGAAAACTTTTAAAATAGGCCTTTTTAAAAAAAATTGATAATATTTTGAATAAAAAATTAGATTTTTATTTCCTGAAGAAAATAGTAGTGTAAAATAAATCCAGAGTAAAAGATGAGAAAGTTTAAAAGATATTTAATGCATGCAGAGAGAGAGAGAAAGAAATTAGAGATGGAGGTTTGATATGAAGATGGAGAGAAAGAAATGGATAGATAGATGGTTTATATTTTAATCAATATTTTAATAAATAAACAATTCTGTCTAATTAATTAATTAATTAATTAATTAATTAATTAATTAATTAATTAACTTTTCATTTAAATGTTATTGTGCTCCTTCAGCTCATGTTTCCCCCATAAGATTGTGTAGATATAAAAATTTGACTAGATCTTTAAAAAAAACATTAATATAATTTCAAATAATCCCAGATCTTTTTAAAAACATCCTGATATAATTTGAACAATGTCTTAATATAATTTAAAATAATCCTAGTTAATTTCCTAAAGGTCCTGTTTAAAAACAATTATATCTTTAAATAATGATTTTTTAAATGAAATAATATATTATAAAATTTCAGTAAATTTTATTCATGAAAATCTTTAATGTACTTACAGAAAATCTTGATATGATTCAAAAAAATGTGTTTTTTTTAATCAAAATCTCAAATATTTTATACTCTAAAACAGCATAATAATAGCCTAATGTAGGGTAAAAAAAAAAAGAATGTCTGGGAAATTGCATTTATTTTTCTTTACAAAAAAGCATTATATAACAAAAATAAAACAATACTTTTCTTAAATATAAGCATTTAGATTTTTTCATTCTACATGAAATCATAAACCTGACAATAAAAATACAAGTTAATAATTTTTATTTTAATGCAACGTGGTGCAGCATCAGATATTTTCTTATTATTTATGAATGTATTCTTGAGCAATTTGTTTGTTTTATTTATTTAAAAATTTTCTAATATAGACTCAGGGAATCCGTGGTCATTTTTTTGTTTTATAGTCTTGTTTCCTTGTTGCCGTGGTGACAGCTGGCTGATGGAGTGGAAGATGAGAGTGGATCTGGAGGGAAGAAAAGACAAGAGGAGCATCAGATGGAGGAAGGGAGCGACGGTAATGCACACACACACTGAGCTTACATTAAATATTCATTTGATGTAATATTCTTGATATAACGTGTGTGTGTGTGTGTGTGTGTTAGAGGTGAACACCTCATTGCACCCTGGTCATCTTATCCTGTCTCAGCTCAGAAAGTCAACACAGACTCACCAGACAGCACTCCATCTCTCTCTCTCTCTCTCTCTCTCTCTCTCTCACACACACACACACACACACTATCTGTCCCGGAGCTGAAGACAGCATGGCACTGAGCAGCAGCCAAAACTCAGGTAGTGTTTGATTTTATACATAAACACTACCACAGTGTTCAACAGTGACCACACACACACACACAAAAAAACCGAGTCATTTTTCTCCATTTCATTGCAACATATTGTTTGCAGTCCAGTAAACCTGTGTGTGTGTGTGTGTGTGTGTGTGTGTGTGTGTGTGTGTGTGTGTGTGTGTGTAATAAATTAAAAAGTCTTTTTATAAAGGCACGTTTATAAACTTATAATCATCAATATGAAGTGTATGTGGTTCAGGTGCCACCAAAGCAGGGAAAGCAAAAAATACATCAATAAAATACAGTAAAATACCTGAAGGTTTAAAGAGTGTGAAATATTCACATTAACTTTCTGTAAAGTAAATATTTATAAACAGATTTGCATTTCCGGAAAAAGTAGTGCTTGCAAAGTAAAAAAACTAACAACTCAAAATACAAAGTAAAAGATTAGAAAGTTTCGAAGATATTTAATATAGACAGACAAGAGAGAGAGAGAGAGAGAGAGAGAGAGAGAGAGAGAGAGAGAGAGAGATTTTACTTTACTTTGATAGCCTATGCCTAAAATACAACCAAGAACATAAGATAAAAATGTCTGTAAATAGGGCAATACATTAATCTCATAAATAAAACACAATATGAGGAGGTGATCCCAATTTATCACAGAGAGAGAGAGAGAGAGAGAGAGAGAGAGAGAGAGAGAATATGAATATGGGGAGAGAAATAAATAAAGAGCAATATATATATATATATATATATATATATATATATATATATATATATATATATATATATAAACAAAAAACTAAACTAAGAGTGAGTGAATGAGTGTAAGAGAGAGAGATAGTAGTTAGATATGAAGATAGAGAGAAATAAAGAAACAGACACATAGATAGATAGATAGATAGATAGATAGATAGATAGATAGATAGATAGATAGATAGATAGATAGATAGATGGGTTATACAAAATTTAGACACAGAATTTAAGGAAGAGAGAGAATATTACGACAGACAGAAAAAGAAATGAAGACAGACAGATGAGAGAGAGAGAGAGAGAGAAAGAGGGAGAGAAAGACAGACAGAGATGGAGAATGGAATGAAATAGATAGAAATACTGTAATGGAATAGATTAAATAGATGGCAAAGTTAGTTATTAACATAGATAGATAGATAGATAGATAGATAGATAGATAGATAGATAGATAGATAGATAGATAGATAGATAGATAGATAGATAGATAGATAGTGATTGAAAGGGAGATGGGTTATACAAAGTTTAGACACAAAGAATTTAAGGAAAAGATGGAATATTAAGATAGACAGAAATTAAGAAATGAAGAGAGATTTAAAGAGGGAGAATATGAGAGAGAGAATATGAACATAGGAAGATAAATAAATAAACAAAAAGAGTAATGTATAAACAAAAAAATTAAACTGAGTGAATGAGTGTAAGTGAACGAGAAAGAGAAAGAAACAGACACACAGAGACAGACAGTGATAGATACAGTGCCTTGCAAAAGTATTCATACCCCTTGAACTTTTTCACATTTTTCCACCTCACAACCACAAACTTAAAAGTTTTTTATTAAGAATTTATGTGATAGACCAACACAGAGTAGCACATAATTGTGAAGTGAAACAAAAATGATAAATGGTCATCAAAATTTTAAACAAATAAAAATCTGAAAAGTGTGATGTGCATTAGTATTCAGCCCCCCTGCGTCAATACTTTGTAGAGCCACCTTTTGCTGCAATTACAGCTGCAAGTCTTTTGTGGTATGTCTCTACCAGCTTTGCACATCTAGACACTGAAATTTTTGCCCATTCTTCTTTGCAAAATAGCTCAAGCTCAGCCAGATTGGATGGAGAGCGTCTGTGAACAGCAATTTTCAAGTCTTGCCACAGATGCTCAATGAGATTTAGGTCTGGACTTTGACTGAGCCATTCTAACACATGAATATTCTTTGATCTAAACCATTCCATTGTAGCTCTGGCTGTATGTTTAGGGTCATTGTCTTGCTGGAAGGTGAATCCCCTTCCCAGTCTCAAGTCTTTTGCAGCCTCCAACAGGTTTTCTTCCAGGATTGCCCTGTATTTAGCTCCATCCATCTTCCCATCAACTCTGACCAGCTTCCCTGTCCCTGCTGAAGAAAAGCATCCCCATAGCATGATGCTGCCACCACCATGTTTCACAGTGGGGATGGTGTGTGCAGGGTGATGAGCAGTGTTAGTTTTCCGCCACACATAGCGCTTTGCATTTAGGCCAAAAAGTTCAACTTTGGTCTCATCTGACCAAAGCACCTTCTTCCACATGTTTGCTGTGTCCCCTACATGGCTTCTTATGCCTGTCTTTCAACAATGGCTTTCTTCTTGCCACTCTTCCAAAAAGGCCAGATTTGTGGAGTGTCCGACTTATAGTTGTCCTGTGCACAGATTCTCCCACCTGAGCTGTGGATTTCTGCAGCTCCTCCAGAATGATCATGGGCCTCTTGGCTGCTTCTCTGACCAGTGCTCTCCTTGCTCGCTCTGTCAGTTTAGGTGGACGGCCATGTCTTGGTAGGTTTGCAGTTGTGCCATGCTTTTTCCATTTTTGAATGATGGATTGAACAGTGCTTCTTGAGATGTTCAGAGCTTGGGATATTTTTTTTATAACCTAACCCTGCTTTAAACTTCTCCAGAACTTTATCCCTGACCTGTCTGGTGAGTTCTTTGGTCTTCATGATGCTGTTTGTTCTTCAGCGTTCTCTAACAAACCACTGAGGCCTTCACAGAACAAGTGTATTTATGCTGAGAGTAAATTACACACAGTAGGACTCTATTAACTAATTAGATGACTTCTGAAGGCAATTGATTGCACTGGATTGTATTTAGAGGTATCAGAGTACAGGGGGCTGAATACTAATGCACACCACATTTTTCAGATTTTTATTTGTTTAAAATTTTGAAGATCATTTATCATTTTCGTTTCACTTCAAAATTATGTGCTACTCTGTGTTGGTCTATCACATAAAATCTCAATAAAAAACTTTTAAGTTCGTGGTTGTAAGGCGGAAAAATGTGAAAAAGTTCAAGGGGTATGAATACTTTTTCAAGGCACTGTAGAGTAGATAGATAGATAGATAGATAGATAGATAGATAGATAGATAGATAGATAGATAGATAGATAGATAGATAGATAGATAAAGGAGTTATACAAAATTTAGACACAAAGAATTTAAGGAAGAGATAGAATATTAAGACAGAAAAAGAAATGAAGAGACAGACAGATGAGAGAGAGAGAGAAGAGAGAGAGAGAGAGAGAGAGAGAGAGAGAGAGAGAGAGAGAGAGAGATGGGGAATGGAATGAAATGAAATAGATGGAAATAATGGAATAGATGAAATCGATAGCAAATAGATAGATAGATAGATAGATAGATAGATAGATAGATAGATAGATAGATAGATAGATAGATAGATAGATAGATACTGATTGAAAGAGAGAGGGGTTATACAAAGTTTAGACACAAAGAATTTAAGGAAGAGATGGAATATTAAGACAGAAAAAGAAATGAAGAGACAGACAGATGAGAGAGAGAGAGAGAGAGAGATGGGGAATGAAATGAAATAGATGGAAATAATGGAATAGATGAAATCAATAGCAGATAGATAGATAGATAGATAGATAGATAGATAGATAGATAGATAGATAGATAGATAGATAGATAGATAGATACTGATTGAAAGAGAGAGGGGTTATACAAAGTTTAGACACAAAGAATTTAAGGAAGAGATAGAATATTAAGACAGAGACAGATTCAAAGAGGGAGAATGAGAGAGAGAGAATGAAATTAAATCAATAGAAATGATGGAATAGATGGCAAAGTTAGATACCAACTTAGAAAGAAATAGAAAGATGGATGGATGGACAGATAAATGAGAGAGAGAAAGAGAGGGCGAGAGAGCTGTAGAGACTGTAGCAGTGGCCGTTGACTGTTGAAAATGGACAGTTATAGAATGTTAAAGTCACGAAGATTCCACTGTTCATTTCAATGGGAATTTTTTTATTAGTTTTTCTCTAATATCTTAAAAGTATAAAGTAGAAAAAATGAAAGCAACATGGCTTAAGTTGCATTTACAAGACCTACGCAATACAGCTTGAACGAAGTTTGTACGTTAAGCGGTTCTTGAGGAATCGCAGAAAAACTCTTAGAAGAAAAAAGTGAATAATAATAATAATAATAATAATAATAATAAGCAGCTTGGAAAGAACAATATAGTGGTTTGACTTGCAAGTGTCACTATAATTAAACCAATACTGTTAAACATTTTTTAAATCAACAACAGCGTCCTCTACAGACAAGGGACTATAAATAATAACCCCCATCAGGGCATGTGATTGGGGTTAGAGTGCTACGATCCAAAAAACTCATGGACTTTAACCAGCACAAAAAGGCCCATAATACATGCAGCTTGAGTTTGTTGTTTCCAGATGATGAGCTTAAAAACAAAAACAAACAAACAAACAAAAAACAGATTTTTGATGTTCCTTGAAAATACCTGGACTTTTAACGTAGTACTGAGAGAACGATGGGTTACAGTATGTGCTACAGTATACTGAATTTAGCAACACGTTTACTCTGACGGAGGAAACAGGAGTGTGTTTTAATCTCATTACTGCACTGGAGACATGTGAGCAGAGATTTGATGAGATTAAGCTCAAGCCTAAACCAGCCTCAAATATGTTCTCTCTCTCTCACATACACACACAAACACACTCGCACACACTTTAGCGGTAACAGTTTAGCAGAAGACTGCCAACAATACTTTACACGTGTCTTATGCACCATCACTCTGTGTCTGCGTAATGGTAAGTAACCATGGTAAGAGAGAAAGACAGAGATCAGATGTCTAATTTACTGAGAAAAGTGCATAATTGATCACTAAGAAATATCTATGACTTTTTTTTTAAATGCCTAATTAAAATATTCACAAATGAATATCCACATGAGTGACAAAAGGAAAACCAGTGGCATGGGGGGGGGAGGGCTCTGTTTGGTAAATCACCCACAATCCTCCATGTTGTCATGGTTTCCACCATCATGAGAGTTGTGGTGTACTTGATAAATTCGGTTACAGTTTGTACCACGGTACCACAAGGGCCGAGCCGGGACGTACAGGTGGGGTGAAGTATTGCAGTAGGGTGACGATCAATGTCCTGATCAGTGGTTTGAATTGTTTCTCTACTGGCACAAAACTTTTCCTTAGGACCGTGTAGTGTCTGCCAAAGTTCAAAATAATAACAACCATGTTATTAGCGATGTTGGTACTGTTGGCAGCGTCAGTATTGGGAAGAGTATTCATGCTAACAGTATGAGTATTATTAGGGTTAGTAGTGTTAGTGTTATCAGTATTAGTATTGTTGGCAGTCTAAGTTTCATTAGGAGCATTAATGTTAGTATTGTTAGTAATGTCTGTGCTATTAATAGTATTAGGAGTGTTAATGTTGGTTGGATTAGTATTGTTAGTAGCATTAGTGTTGCTGTTAGTAGTATGACTGTTGTTATAGTGTTAGGGTTAGTAGTGTTTGTATTGTTAGTAGTATTAATGTTGTTAGTCATGTTAGTATTGCTAGCATTAGGAGTGTTAATGTTAGTTGTATTATTGTTAGTAGTCTGAGTAGTATTGATGCAAATAGGGTTACCGTTAGTATACTATTGTTACAGGGCTAGTGTTTGTAGAACTAGTATTGTTAGTAGTGTTATTGGTAGTGTTGTTATTATTATTGATAGCATTAGTGTTGCTGTTAGTAGTATTACTGTTATAGTGTTAGTAGTGTTTATATTGTTAGTACTGTAACAGCATTCACTTTAGTAGTGTTTGTTTTGTTCATAGTATTAGTGTTGTTTTATGTTAGTTACATATATTATGTTAGTTAACATATATTAGTGTTGTTTTAGTATTAGTGTTAGTATGACTGTTATAGTGTTAGGGTTAGTAGTGTTTGTATTGTTAGTAGTATTAATGTTGTTAGTCATGTTAGTATTGCTAGCATTAGGAGTGTTAATGTTAGTTGTATTATTGTTATGTTATTGTGTTATTGTTATTATATTATTGTTATGTAATGCGAATTAGTAGAATTCGCATTAGTAGTCTTTGTATTGTTAGTATTTTAACAGAATTCGCATTAGTAGTCTTTGTATTGTTAGTAGTATTAATGTTGTTTGTCATGTTAGTATTGCTAGCATTAGGAGTGTTAGTTGTTTTAGTGTTTCTTTTGTTAGTATTAGTATTATTGATAACAGTGTTGCTGTTAGTAGTATTACTGCTGTTGTAGTCTTTGTATTGTTAGTATTTTAACAGAGTTCGCATTAGTAGTCTTTGTATTGTTAGTAGTATTAATGTTCGTCATGTTAGTATTGCTAGCATTAGGAGTGTTAATGTTAGTTGTATTATTGTTAGTAGTCTGAGTAGTATTGACGCAAATAGGGTTACTGTTAGTATACTATTGTTATAGGGTTAGTAGTGTAAGTAGCATTAGTATTATTGATAACATTAATGTTGCTGTTAGTAGTATTATTGTTGCAGTCTTTGTATTGTTAGTATTTTAACAGCATTCACGTTAGTAGTGTTTGTATTGTTAGTAGTATTAATGTTAGTCATATTAGTATTGCTAATGTTAGTTGTGTTTGTAGAATTAGTATTGTTAGTAGTGTTAGCGGTAATAGTGTACTGTAAGTGTTATTGGTAGTGTTAGTATTATTGATAGCATTAGTGTTGCTGTTAGTGGTATTACCGTTGTTACAGTGTTAGGGTTAGCGTTTTGTATTGTTAGTCGGCTACTGTAAGAGCATTCACATGAGTAGCATTGTTAGCATTAGGAGTGTTAATGTTAGTGGTAATAGTGTTATTAGTAGTGTTAGGCATGTTAGTAGTATTAGTATTATTGACAACATTAGTGTTGCTGTTAGTAGTATTACTGTTGTTGTAGTGTTTGTATTGTTAGTATTGTAACAGCATTCAGGTTAGTAGTATTAATGTTAGTCATATTAGTGTTGTTAGTCATGATAGTATTGTTAGTACCATTAGGAGTGTTAGGCTACATCTACACGACTACGGCAACGAGATGTTATTAAAAAAAATATCGCGTCCACATGGGCAACGGATCAGTAAAATATCAGGTCCATATGGCAACGCAACGCTTGCTGAAAACGATGCAATACACATGCCACACCTCTACGTGCGCTGTAAGACGGTCCCATCGGAGACACCAGAACAATAGAAGAAGTAGGACGCATGCACATAAACCCCTCCTTCTACCCGGCGTGAAGCACTCTCAGGAACAAACACACAACAACAAGAAGATGGCTGCGACTACGCGAGGAAATCGTGCCTTCTGTGTGTACAAATTAGTTTTATTAGTGTGCATAGTTTTATATAACTTAATTTTCTTATTGTGTGTGAACATTTTGAAAAGCATTTTTATATAATTTATATAACTTTTTATATTGTATATGAACATTTTGAAAAGCAGTCTTATCCAATAAAAAAAAGAAATTCAAGAAATGGTTCAGTTACTTGTTTATTTAAAAGAAAAGCTGTATACAAAAGTGAATGCAATGCAGTGGTTCATACAAAACAGCGAGTGCGCTGCTTGTTCTAGTCATGTGGTTGTGACATCATCGTAAACAAATCCGTTCTACTCATCCAGACGACTTCGCAACGGCGCCGTTGCCAGATTTTTCCACTCTGGAGCCCGTTTTCGTTTTGGGGCACCCAAAACGCCGGTGCCGTGCGGACGCCAGGCTGAAACGATAAACAATTTTATCAGATTCACCTGAATCCGTTGCCGTGTGGACAGCCTCTTAATGTTAGTAGTCTTATGCCGCTTTTCCACTACAAACGCGGCTGAGTCGGGCTGAGCCGTGCCGTGCTGAGTCGAGCTGAGCGGGGCTGTTGGAGTTGCATTTCGACTACAACCGCGCTGAACCGTGCTGGCTGGAAGTGGGTGGACACATTGGGTGGAGTTAGCGAAAGTGGGTGGACGTCAGGTGATGTCGTTAAGCAGCACAAACAGTGACATCAGTGATCTTTTAAGCGGTAGTCTCACGACCCGAATAGTAAACAATAAACATGGAGGACATGGAGTCATTAGTGTTGCTGGTCTTGGTGCTGTGGCTTGTTGTCACCGACAACGCGGACAGATACTGGCAAGAGCGTATAGATGAGGCGAGGCGCATAAGGCTTCAGAAATTCTCCGGTCGCTTCTCGTGTGGCAGACCACGCCGTTCCTGTCTTTTTGGTTATGCTCTTAAAATCGTAATTTTAACTATTTTTAGATTTTGAAATGGATGTCATAAAGTGCTGGTTGCTGCTGTTGTGCATATACATCTTACAGACTCTGGAAAATCACGGGTGTTATGCCCTGAGAGTTTGTTACTCTTTTGATGAACTGAAAGAGATTGGAGCTGGCCTGAAACAACAACGGGGGATGGGATTACCGGCTACCTGGGCAGAAGATTTCCAAAAGATTCCAAAAGAGATAACAAGACGCAGGAGAGGTAAATCGGGCGGAGTTTTAAAGAGACTGAAATCACGGAGATGTCGGCCGTATATTCCATCTATTATAATGGGCAACGTGCAGTCGATTGGAAATAAAATGGACGAGTTGAGAGTCAATGCTCAGTTCCTCCATGAATTCAGATCAATAAGTTTGATGGTTTTTACAGAAACTTGGCTCAGCAGTATGCAAAATGACGAACTGGTTGCGGTGGATGGTTTTAAAACTTTTCGAGGAGATAGAACCGTGGACTCGGGGAAACAAGTTGGGGGCGGTCTTATAGTGTATGTAAACGAACAGTACTGTCACCCAAATAATGTGTCCATTAAGTCTCATACGTGTACCCCAAATTCTGAAATATTGACTGTTAGTGTTCGCCCTTATTATATTCCTCGTGAATTTTCCCATGTCGTGGTAATGGCGATTTATGTGCCACATCGGATTCTGGCTAAGGAGGCGGTCGAGGAGATACAAGCGGCTGTGCACAGGGTTGAGTCTGCGTCGCCGGATGCGTTTGTGGTAATGTCTGGGGATTTTAACCACTGCGCTGTGAAAATAAGTGGGTCATACTACTACCAACACGTCAAGTGCAACACACGGGGACAAACCATATTGGACCACTGTTATTCAAAGGTCAAGGATGCATACAGATCCAGAAGTCTGCCTAGTTTGGGCAAGGCGGACCATAATCTTGTCCTGTTGTGTCCTAAATATGTCCCGCTGGTTCAGAGACATAAGAAGAGGACGATAACGGTGAAAAAGACTACTCCGGAGGCGATCGAAAGATTACAAGATGCGTTTGACACAACAGACTGGTCTGTCTTTGAAAATAGTGCCATGGACATTAACGAACTTACTGAGTCAGTTTGTGATTATATAAACTTTTGCAATGATGTGGTTACAGAGGAAAAGAGGGTTAAGGTGTATGCCAACTCTAAACCTTGGATAAATTCTGAAATTAAAAGGTTAATTAATGAAAAACGGAAGGTTTTTGTTAAAGGTGACAAAGTTACATTGAAAGGGATTCAGAAAGAACTCAGAAGGGAAATCAACAAGGAAAAATACAGATACAAATGTGAAATAGAAAATTATTTTAAAGAGAATGATATGAAGAAGGTCTGGGAAGGAATGCGGTTAATGAGTGGATATGTAGGGAAAGGGAAGACAGACAAAACTCAGCTAACTGGTACAATGAAATATGCCAATGACCTAAATAATTTCTATAATAGATTTGACAAAATAGATTTTTCTGAGGAAAGATTGAGACTAAGAGAAACTATTGGGAGGAAAGAGGATAATTACGCCTTGCAAACAAATAAACAGGAGGTGTATGGGATGCTTGTGCAACTGAAAGCCACTAAAGCAGCAGGCCCAGATGGACTGTCTCCAAAGGTGTTAAAAGGTTGTGCCTTCCAATTAGCAAGTATTTTTTCCAGTATTTTTAATTATTGTTTTTCTCAAAATGTGTTACCTGATGTATGGAAACAATCATGCATAATACCAGTACCCAAGAAGAAAACCATTGAGTGTATGAATGATTTAAGACCAGTGGCTTTAACCTCAATAGCTATGAAGGTATGTGAGAAAATAGTGTTGAAAAATCTGAGGCCCCAGGTGGAGAGGTTTCTTGACCCTTGCCAATTCGCTTACCAGCAAGGGAGAGGGGCAGAAGATGCTATTGTTTTTAAACTGGATAGTGTTTATGCTCACCTGGACAGAAGGGGGCGGTGTGTGAGAATTCTGTATTATGATTTTAGCTCAGCTTTTAATACGATACAACCGCACATTCTAGTAAACAAGCTGATGATGATGGAAGTTTCGAGTGTATTTATTTATTTTATTCTTAATTTCTTAGAGAATAGGTCTCAATTTGTTAAATTAAACTTAAAAGTAAAGTCAGAAAAGATTATGACAAACACAGGCTCACCTCAAGGTACAGTTTTATCGCCTTTTTTGTTCACCGTTTATACTGCAGATTATCGTCCACTGAACGCAAATTGTCAAGTTGTAAAATTTGCTGATGATACTGCCCTCATTGGATTGATTGAAAATGATGATTATAGTCACTACCAAAATGAGATTAAAGCTTTTGTTAAATACTGTGACACTCATTACCTAGAACTCAATGTTAAGAAAACCAAAGAGTTGGTTATTGATTATAGGAGAAACAGCATGACAACTGAAGCAGTAGAAATTAAAGGGTCAGTAGTGGAAAGAGTGAACTCATACAGGTATTTAGGCGTAGTTTTTAATGACAAGCTTACATGGTCTGACCATCTAAGTTTAGTGATGGAAAAACTAAGTTCACGCATATATTGCCTGAGAAAGCTGCAGTCTTTCAAGGTAAATTTAGCTGTTGTGAGGATGTTTTTTATGGCAGTAATATGTAGCGTGTGGAGTTACTGTGTGGTGGGATGGGGTGGGAATGCTGGGGCAACTGAAAAGGCCAGGATTGACAGAGTGACTAGGAGGGTTGGAAAAATGATGGGAGAGTCAAATACTGTTGATAAAATATATGAGGACCGCCTAGCAAGTATGAGGAAGAAAATAATTGGGGATCCTACTCATCCTCTACATGAGAACTTGACAGGGAGGGTTATGGAGCGCAGTGGTAGGTTAAAGCCCCCTGTGACAAGGACAAATCGGTATGCTCTCTCTTTCATTCCTCAGGCTATTAGACAGCACAACAAGCACTTTAAGCGTACTTTTCCATAGTGTATTAAATTTATTTATTTATTATGGCCTTATGGTTTCTTAAAGATGTGTATATTTATGCTAATGTTTTTATGAGCATGGGATGGGTATGTGCACTGTAATTTCCATGTTTATGGATGAAATAAACCTGACTTGACTTGACTTGACTTCTCGTAATTCGTAATTCTTCTCCTTCCGGGCTTACGGTGTTTACAGATCCCAGCGCGCTCGCGGGGCGTGTGTGGGCATGTGAGGACACTCCTCCTCACCAATCAGTGCACAGGGGAGTGTCTGCTCATGCCCCCAGCCTCACTCGGCACGGCTTGGCTCGCTTCAGCCCTACTCCAAAACGGTGCGAGTTTTAGGGGCTAAGCAGGGCTGAAGCGAGCTGAGTCGTGCTGGTTTTTGGTAGTCGAAACGCGAGCCGTGTTGGGCTGAAGTGAGCTGAAGCGAGCTGAAGTGAGCTGAAAAAGGGTAGTGGAAAAGGGCCATTAGTAGTACTGATGCAAATAGGCTTAGTGTTAGTAGAATTAGTACTGTTAGTAGTAACAGTATTATTGTTCGCGTTGTTAAGACTGTTAGGAGGGTTCGTGTTAGTAGTATTAGTGTTAGTACTACTATTATTAGGGTTAGTGTTTTTCCAATCTATCCCTTTGTCTAATACTATGTATTGCCTAAAATATGCAATAATGGAGGAAACAAATAATGGGGCAAATACTTCTTCATTGCAGTATTTATACGATAGTCCCCTTTTCAAACTTTTAACCCACTTGAATTAAAGGTTCTTCAGATATTAGCTTCACTTCAAAGTAGTTAATACTTTCATAATGTTATTGCAAATGATTACTTTTTTTTTCATGGTTGGTAGAAAAAGGAAGAAGCAATCATTGTGTGATTAATACCACATCCTTCTTTCTGCAGCTTTGGTTTTACGATGCTGCAGTGAAAGCCTGTTTTGGGGTGAGTAATGGGTGAATCTTAAACCTACTTCTCTGTCTGTACATGTGTTTATATGTGAACTGTGGAAACTCAGTGTTTGGACAGAGAAGGGACAGAAGAGTTACAAATTGGGACAACAGGAACACACACAGGAGAGACAGACCAGAAAGGGCAGATGAGATCGTTATAGTTGGTCTACTACATCGAGTTAACTACACCTTGTTTTGTTTTTTAAGTTTGTCTTCTTGTTTTAACAGATCGTGAGCTAATCGCTAGTCATTTAAAGCTTTTCAAGCACAGTGCGCCACCATTTGCAGTGATGGCTACAGCCGCAGTGGAGTTGATGGGCTTCTTCTTGGGCATCCTGGGTATGATTGGCAACTTGGTGGCCACCTTGTTGCCCTACTGGGAAATCACGGCCCACATTGGCCCGAACATTGTCACGGCCGTGACAAACATGAAGGGCCTGTGGATGGCATGTGTCCACCAGAGCACCGGAGCCTTCCAGTGCGAGACCTACAACACCATCCTCGGCCTATCCACCGACCTACAGGTGGCCCGGGCCATGATGGTCATCTCGATTATCTTATCTGTCCTCGCCTGTGCAGTGTCCAGCATTGGGATGCAGTGCACCATGTGCATGGACGGCTCCTTGGCAAAGACGAAAGTGGCTGGAGCCGGAGGGTGCCTTTTTTTAACAGCTGGACTTCTGTCACTCATTCCCATTTCCTGGAAGACCAACGAAGTAGTGCAGACCTTCTACCAGTACAACCTACCCGACAGCCTGAAGTTCGAGATCGGGGACTGCCTGTATGTCGGAATTGCCTCGTCTCTCACGTCTCTGCTAGGCGGAGGGCTGCTAAGCATATCCTGCTACACTGACCTAGAAGCACAGCGAGGATTCAGACACTACGGTAGAGGTTACCCGTATCCTGAACGCATGGGAAAACATGGCACGGGTCGTGGCGTCTCACATTCGATGCCCTTCCACCCGTCAGCCACTCTGCAGAGTGCAATCAACATGAACTCCACCAATAGAAACCAGACTCTGGTCAGCCAAATCAGTAGCAGTAGCCACTCCACAACTGGCGTCGGAGACTCCAGGAAACCAGCACGCCAGAAAACGACAGCTAGTTATGATGTCACCGGGTATGTCTGAAGAGTTTGCCAAGGTGCTGTTTTGCACCATGAACTTGAAAAGACTCGACTGTTAAAATTCAACTTGTGAATACAGCTTGGATTTTGGAAAAAGGTGTTTTATAAACTACACATATTTATAGTATTTTCATAGCTAACAGAAGTATTAAGGCTCACAAAAGGTACATTTTGTACAGTTTGTTTTTTTTTCCTGCTGAGAGAACAATTACAGGAACAGTGAGGCATGCCTGCAAGGGAAACAAATCAATACCAGGTCAATCGACCACTGGTACCTTGCAAAAGCGATAAAGTCCTCTGTGTAAACACAAAGAGCTAAAGTTTCACATTAATGGTTTAATATGGCTGTGAAATCCTTCTCTTGCAGTAGGATTCATTTTGTACGGTTATACATTTGGCACATGGACGGGTTTGCGCTGGCTCGTCCTCCTTAAATGACAAAAGTACAAATAAATGATATGAATAATAAAGAATGTTTCAAATACAAAAGAAACGAGAAAGAAATTAAGAATAGATGAAGCTGTTTCTCAAAGTGGGGCTTGTGAAGCATGACCAGGGCTCTGAGATTATTTTATTTTTATTTCTTATGTTGTTACAGTGTTGGAAATCACAACCCAGTGGGTTTAACTGAAACCACAAATAAATCAGTTTATAAATAACACAATAATGTATTCTGAGCTGGATTGTGTTTATTTTAAACATCTATCCTGAGGGAGTTTGTAGAATTTATTTTGCATTTAAACAGGTCCCTGGCTGCAAACTTTTGAAAAGTAAATGAGTGTCCCTGTTTAAAAGTTTATACAGGGCCAGATGGATGGGTCAGTCAGGTCAACTTAAATGTCTAAATAACCCTTAACATCTCTATCTGTGGCACGGGTCATTGATTTACAGCAGGAGCTGCATGAAGCACTGCACTGGAATCGACCGAATCGATTCAGGCCGAGTGATTCTGTGAGAAACTAATGCTCCTGCAGCAGTGTTATAATAGGCGTTCCAAAATAGGCATTTTACTTCTGTTTGGAGATAAATTCCTCCATCAGTAAAAACTAGGCATGGAACGATTCACTTAATTCACGATTTGAGTTAATTCACCGTGTTGGGTTCATGATTCGATTTTCCCATGAGTTTTTTTTTGGGGGGGGGGAATATTTTATTACCAAAAAAAAAGAAAGATCTATTTTCCTATTCTTTATCAACTTAAACATTCCTATAGTTAAATTAAAAAAAACAACACACACATTTTTTCTTAATAACAGAGTTATTTAACCACATTTGTAAAAGTTGGAGTAAAATATATATGTTATTTCCCAGCTGGGAGGTCCGTATTGTGAAATACCGTGGCCGAGGTCTTGAAAGTACTGAGCGAGGCCCTCTGGGCCGAGGTCAGTATTCAAGGCCGAGGTCACGGTATTTCACCATACGGACCGACCTTAAGCTGGTAAATAATATACTTATTTTTTTCTTTACCAAATTCTAACAGAAAACGAGAGCGCCCGAAAGGGAAAACCGAGCCGAGCCGCCATTTTGAATCCTCATTCACGGCTGTAATGCAAATGGCTTCCTCCTCGGTATACAAGTGCACTTCCATGGCAGGAAAAAAACTACATTTTGCCGCCTATGTAGTCCCGTATTTATACAAAATTGAGTCATTCAGGATTCAGCCATGTTTTTGCTCGGTGTTAGCAACAGTTAGAGGTTTTTAGCTTTCTCCTGAAGTGTTTTATTTCTTCTTCCTCAGGGTAGTAAAACTCGCTTTCGCTGTGAACACTGTCGTTATCGCTATCCATGCTGTAAAATTAATGCTATTCTCCTGAGAAATGCTGGCAAACATTTATAAGATTTTTGATAATCTTATAAATAAATCTTATTTAAAAAAAAGATAAAATGTTGACAAAAAATGCTACTTCTTGTTGTGAACAAGCAAGTCGCCAGAGGTCCGTAACTGGGGTCTGTATTGTAGGATACGGACACGCTCGCCAGCCAATCAGAGCACAGGATTTGATGGAAAGCGCACCGCGAAAAAATTTTTATTAACATATTCCTTTTATTAAAAATGAAAAAGTTAATAACAAATAGGCCTTTTCTTAAAGGGCCCATGGCATGGTGGTTTGTTGATGCTTTAAACGGGCTCGTGGAGGTTTCCGGATGTTATATCCGCAGCCTTTCTCGAAATGAACCCTCGGTACGTAGATATAGCCTCCTGGGAGAAAGCCCCATTTCATCGCTTTTCCCAGTGCGTCGTTTTGCTAATGAGAAGCAGGAGGCGGGGAAGGGTAGACGGTGGGGGCGTGCCATGGGGGGAGGGGCTGCCGTCTGCCTCCCAAGCCGGCCGAGAGCGCTCCTCGTCGGGCACGGCCAGGCGGGCGAATGCCCTGGTCCGTCCGCCCTGTCTAAAAAAATGGTACAACTCGAGCCCATGGTAAAACTGGGACTTTGTCATTTATTCCCGCCTGAGGCCCATGGTAAAACTGAGCAGTGGGACTGTGTCATTTTTTTCCGCATGAGGCCCATGGTAAAACTGCACTTCCAGGAGGGGCTGCCGTCTGCCTCCCAAGCCGGCCGAGAGCGCTCCTCGTCGGGCACGGCCAGGCGGGCGAATGCCCTGGTCCGTCCGCCCTGTCTAAAAAAATGGTACAACTCGAGCCCATGTACCTGGCTAACTGCAGGAAGCGGTTAGCTGCACAGCTAATGTAGCCATTGCTAGGCTAACGCACCGATTTTAAAACACGGCAAAACGACCAGTTATACACTTACTTGTTCGGTGTTTGTTGCTGATGCGGCAGGGATGCTTGGTACGGACCCAGGCTTCAGTGACAGTTGATGTGCAAAACCTGCCCTGTACTGTCCCAAGTTGTGGAAACGTTCATCAGGAAAATGCTTCCGACAAACATACACCGTCTTAGGTAGACTCGACGGCGTATTATTGGAGTAAATAAAATTAAGCCACTGCGTCTTCAGGGGCTCTCCCGTCGGCAGTAAAAACAGACTCCTTTCTGTGTTGTCACATCCATGTACAGCGCAATTTCCATGTTGTGTCTTCTATGGGCTCCTCACTACAAAATGTAGTCATGTGTTCTGCGCATGCGCAGTAGGCTTGGTAGGACAAACAGCAACTTTTGAGTTGGGCGGGCAATCCATACAGTGGGTGGGAATCCAGAGGGGGGGTGTGGGGATCATCTCCCTTGCTGACGTAGGCAAGGGAAGAGTTTATCAACGCGCCGTTTTGACGCACCATTCTCAAATGTTGGGCATAGTTTGGTTTACACATTATGAAATTTCTAGCCACTGGGGTGACTTAAGAAGGTCAGAGGAACTCATTTTAACGTTAAAAAACCTCAGAAAGTGAAAATTTCATGCCATGGGACCTTTAAAACTATAATGAACATTTGTACAACCTTCATTTGCTTCTCTTTTCTTCATCTTTCAGCAGTCTGGAAAAAGAAAGCGCAAATTTCTTGTTAGCTCATCCAGCCGACAGGTGATGAGTTTATGCCATCATGTGTTGTCCATCGTCTCTCCGGCGTCGTCCACATTTCACAAAAATCGCTTCTTCTTTCTCAATTCTTCATTGATTATTCTTTTTGGCAGGAAGGTCGGTCTGCCTGGGGTGCATATGGCTTCTAACCAAATTTGCATAATTGCAATTAATAATGAAGATATGGAGCAATTAATTAATCCTTAACGAGCAGTTTCCACACAAATCGCTTCTTCTCCCTCAATTCTTCACCGATTTTGATTCTTTCTGGCATGAAGGTAGAGGTACCTAGGGTGCATATAACTTCTACCCAGATATGCTTCATTACAATTATTAATGAAGTTATGGACTAATTAAGCCTTAATTCAACAGCAGTTCAACAAAAATCGCTTCTTCTCGGTCAATTCCTTGCCGTTTTGGATTCTTTCTGGTAAATCGGTCGGTATTCCTAGGGTGGATATCACTTCTATATATAGCTTGCACCATTTATTGCACAAGGTGGCCCACTTTAGATCGTTCCTTCTGGACTAGACTTACAGTCTCGTTAAATCTATTTGTACACAATCACATAACAGCTCTTTCACATTGTAGATCTGTTTTTTTTTTTGGCGGGGGGCGGCAGTTTGTTTTTGCGTCATTAGAGCTGTGTTACTTCCACCTAGGGTGAAGTCATGTGCATTCCCACTCTTAAACGGTACTGTCTAAACAACACAAGTACAGCTAGGAAAAACTAACAGATTGCACAAACACGATTCATTATTTATTCCATCGATTCAAATCGGCATAAATTTGTATCGCGATTTATCATGACACAATATATCATTACATGCCTAGTGTAAACTTTCACCACTCTGGTACAGTGAACTGATTTCTCACACTATCTTATCCAAGAAGGATTCTTATGATGCTACTTTCAAATCTGGCCAAAATAAGGCACCTAAGTGCACCTTCCCGTTTAGGACGATCCTCCTCCCAGGAGCACAGATGCTTCCCAAAACGCTGTCTACTGAGGATACTGCCTTCTGATTGGACCGTGCTGCCGAGACTGTTCTTAATCCTAGTCTCAGTGTTCGGCGTTTCTTTAAATTGTGAAATTGTAATTTGTAAATATGCACTATTTGTTGTCAAGGTATATCACTTTATTTTCCTGAGAAATCACCCATACTTTAATAACACTGACCTAACTCCAATGGCACACGCTAACAAGTATCTGATTGGACGTTAAAGTACATACAGTATACATTTCATTATACCATTTCATTTTCCCTCCTTTCCTTTGTTAAAAATATTTTAACTCAATTTCAAACCTTGACCCAGTGGCACCTTTTAAAAGGCTGCATAAATCACTTTGTATATTGAAATACAATATTTGTACTATATAGCCCGCTCCAAAGACTTTTAAGGCACACTGTGAGGCCTAAGTATGTTTCGTGAAGTTCACAGAGCACCTACAACTATTGAGATTTTTTTTTTTTCTGAAAGCACATCAATAGGGTTAGAGTCCACAAGGAAAGAAGCTACAACTCAAATGGAGAATCTGTAGTCAGGTTTGGTGGAACGGTATACACACGGCCCAAGCACTGCTCAAGATATGAACATCACCTTCTTGGTAAGATTGCGCAAGATCCTGTACGTATCTACAGTGTTGTTATAGGGACCCCTCCTGGTGAAATGGAAAACTTCTACACTGCATCTGGAGGTTCTCAGGAGAGCATTGATGACCAGGAAACCTGTGGTTTCTACCACATTTATACCATTCTGCTATTAAAGCATCGATTCTAATAGACCACGGCTCTCTCACTCGGGAAATCACTGCACGTACACGTGTCTGTCGATGTGGTACGCTAAACATTCTAATATAGAATTAAGATTTTATCGTATATATTTAAGATTATAGATTTGAGTATATATTTATTTAATATGTCCATTTATATTCCATTCTAATCAAGGAGCTTTAATTTTTTTCCCTTTGGTCAAGAATAACAGTTAGGACTAAGTTTTATCGTACACATTTAAGATTTATTGTTTATATTTAAGATTATAGATATTAGTATACATTTCAGATTTTATTCATTTATAAATTATTAGACTACTTGGGGCCAGTTATGAGTTTGACACTTTATTCAAGTTGTTGACTGATCGATCGATTGCTCTTACTGAGCAGTTTTGGGCGTCTCCAGTGTTAGTGCTTTGTAACAGTCAGAGGGAAAGCTGTAACTTTAAGATCAGGAACATGACGCTGCGTTCGTCCAATTTCAACAGGGATTTAAAAAAAAAAAAGAGGAGGCGGAAACGGAACGACTGTTTATCGCTGTTACGATGGAAGACATAACAGGAATTTAGTTGTTCTGCGGATGTTCTACAACTGTTGGAAAACTGGGACGGTGGTGGCTCAGTGGTTAAAGTGCTCCGTTGCTGATCTTCACGTTTGAGGGATGGAGCTGCTGGGCTGCTTTGGGCAAGTCTTTTAACCCTACCAGCTCAACCCTATTCGCATTCCACACCTGGGGAAAAGAAGTGGATACAGACCTGGAAAATGAAAAAGAAAAAAAAAAGTTGGAAAATTGCTGTGGGATAAAAGGACTAGAACATCTGGGTGGTAACAGCAACTTCGCTTCATGAATCACACGACCATACAATCAATCGCTGATTATCATCCCGTAACAGCACAGCCTGTCTGTCGTGTTTTATTCCTTACATAAATACTATTTAAAGTACTTCATCATTACAGTCTCATGAGCAGTTTTTCAGATCCTTTTGCGCTGGAGTCGTGCTGTGAATTTCTGAAGCGTCTTCAGTCGTTGCGCGTCTCCTCTCCCGGGCAAACTCGATGACGAGAGGCTTGTCCTGCAGTCTGTACCCGTTCACGGTGTCCAGCGCGGCTTGGGCAGTCTCTAGATCTGTAAAACTCATTAGTTAATGAATGATCCGAGCTAATAGTTATTAAACGTGTGCAAAAACTGTTTAATGAAAATGTTAATCTACAACCCCGATTCCAAAAAAGTTGGGATAAAGTACAAATTGTAAATAAAAACGGAATGCAATAATTTACAAATCTCAAAAACTGATATTGTATTCACAATAGAACATAGACAACATATCAAATGTCGAAAGTGAGACATTTTGAAATTTCATGCCAAATATTGGCTCATTTGAAATTTCATGACAGCAACACATCTCAAAAAAGTTGGGACAGGGGCAATAAGAGGCTGGAAAAGTTAAAGGTACAAAAAAGGAACAGCTGGAGGACCAAAGTGCAACTCATTAGGTCAATTGGCAATAGGTCATTAACATGACTGGGTATAAAAAGAGCATCTTGGAGTGGCAGCGGCTCTCAGAAGTAAAGATGGGAAGAGGATCACCAATCCCCCTAATTCTGCACCGACAAATAGTGGAGCAATATCAGAAAGGAGTTCGACAGTGTAAAATTGCAAAGAGTTTGAACATATCATCATCTACAGTGCATAATATCATCAAAAGATTCAGAGAATCTGGAAGAATCTCTGTGCGTAAGGGTCAAGGCCGGAAAACCATACTGGGTGCCCGTGATCTTCGGGCCCTTAGACGGCACTGCATCACATACAGGCATGCTTCTGTATTGGAAATCACAAAATGGGCTCAGGAATATTTCCAGAGAACATTATCTGTGAACACAATTCACCGTGCCATCCGCCGTTGCCAGCTAAAACTCGATAGTTCAGAGAAGAAGCCGTATCTAAACACGATCCAGAAGCGCAGACGTCTTCTCTGGGCCAAGGCTCGTTTAAAATGGACTGTGGCAAAGTGGAAAACTGTTCTGTGGTCAGATGAATCAAAATGTGAAGTTCTTTATGGAAATCAGGGACGCCGTGTCATTCGGACTAAAGAGGAGAAGGACGACCCAAGTTATCATCAGCGCTCAGTTCAGAAGCCTGCATCTCTGATGGTATGGGGTTGCATTAGTGCATGTGGCATGGGCAGCTTACACATCTGGAAAGACACCATCAATGCTGAAAGGTATATCCAGGTTCTAGAGCAACATATGCTCCCATTCAGACGACGTCTCTTTCAGGGAAGACCTTGCATTTTCCAACATGACAATGCCAAACCACATACTGCATCAATTACAGCATCATGGCTGCGTAGAAGAAGGGTCCGGGTACTGAACTGGCCAGCCTGCAGTCCAGATCTTTCACCCATAGAAAACATTTGGCGCATCATAAAACGGAAGATACGACAAAAAATACCTAAGACAGTTGAGCAACTAGAATCCTCCATTAGACAAGAATGGGTTAACATTCCTATCCCTAAACTTGAGCAACTTGTCTCCTCAGTCCCCAGACGTTTACAGACTGTTGTAAAGAGAAAAGGGGATGTCTCACAGTGGTAAACATGGCCTTGTCCCGACTTTTTTGAGATGTGTTGTTGTCATGAAATTTAAAATCACCTCATTTTTCTCTTTAAATGATACATTTTCTCAGTTTAAACATCTGATATGTCATCTATGTTCTATTCTGAATAAAATATGGAATTTTGAAACTTCCACATCATTGCATTCCGTTTTTATTGACAATTTGGACTTTGTCCCAACTTTTTTGGAATCGGAGTTGTAGTTAAAAACGCTTCTGTACGGTGATGCCTTGTTTGCTTTTTCCTACCAGAGAAAGTGATGAAGGCTTGACCCTTCAGCCTCCCCGTCAGGAGACGATACACAATGGGATTTGTCTCGTCCTTCTGAAACCGGCAGAAAAGAGCCACCAGCTGAGCCAAAGAGGCCCGAGGACTCAAGTTCTTCACACACAGCACCTACGCAGAATAAAAACAGTGCAGTCATACAACTCGATTTCGTAAACTGGCACATATGCACTCGCACAAACTTCCGAAATCATTACTTTAGAATAGTCTTTTTTTTTTAAGGAGTGTTTGGCTGCATTTGACTTGCAACTCCGACCCCATCGTCTTTCCTCTTCCTTCTGGATAAAAAAACCCTACTAACTGACCACAAAAAGCTTGCAGTACGCAAACAAACACTTAATATGCTACGCAGAAAACGTACATTTGATGGCTCTCCACGCTGATAGTTCTGAAAGCGTGAAATCCCTCTTATTCCGTCCTCCGTCTCCCGATTGTTCCTGATCTCCTCGTCGGAAATCTCCTCGACTTTACCACTGAAGGTCACCGGACCGTTCTGGCCCTGACCGCAACACGAGGTCACGCGTCCGATGGGTTGGTTGACCGTCAACTTCTGTGGAACACGTGACGATTCTTGATTCTGGCACTGTGCTGATCTGATGGGGGGCGTGGGTACGGGTACAGGCATGGATTCATTGCTTACTGATGATTGGCTGTTACAGCCGTTGAGATCATGCGACCGATCAGAATCCGGGTCTGGACGTGGTGTTTGGTTCTGATCAGAATTTTTAGTCTGGGGTAGGTGTGTGACGCTTTCAGAGTCTTTCTGTTGATCTTTGAGAAAGTCTCTGTATAATGAATCCATTGGGTTTGAAAAGGTCGCCCCCTGCTGGCCATTCTGTGAATCTCCTTCTGTGAGGGAAGACAGTGAAAGATGGTATGGTAAGTGTTCTAATTACCTCGTAAATCTGAGGAAAGCAGAAATCGTACCGCAGGACTTGAGAACACCATGATAGATTTTCTAGACCCAAGTGAGGTCGAAGCATAGCACAGGAGGTCTGAATTTTTTTTAATTTCAAGCCACCACAGCTCTTATAACTATTAGCCTGTCTAACTGAATGGGTTCAGTCCAAACCTCAATCGTTTAAAGGGGACGTATTCTGACAAACTTGAGGTGCACGAGCCAGTGCATTCTAAGTGCCAGTGCCAAGCCTGGATAAATGGCGAGGGTTGTGTCTGGAAGTGCATCTGGCGTAAAACTCAAGCCAAATCAACCATCCAGATGATGAAAGGACTTTCATAAGGGATCGATCGAGGCCCGGGTTAACAACGACCGCCACTGGAACTGTTTCCCAGCAGGGTACCAGTGCTACTGGTGGGAAAAGGAAGAGAAAGAGAGGTGGACGGTTGGTGTGACTGAAAAAGATACGGAGGAGATGGAGGGACATTATCCGCTGTCACAACCTCTAACGGGAACAGCCAAAAGAATACAAAGACTCATGGCCTAGTGGTTAGAGAAGCAGCTTTGGGACCAAAAGGTCACTGGTTCAACTCCCTGGACCACATATATACCCAGAGCAGTGGGCTGCTTTGCTACAGCGCCCGGGGAACAGTTGGGGCTTAGGTACCTTGCTCAACGGCACTTCAGCCATGATATAGAACGATGGGTAAGTGCTGTTCATGCACTCAACTCTCCTTACAGTTTTCCTGCTGGTCCCAGGAATCAAACCAGCAACGCTTTGGGCCCAAGGCTGCTTCTTTATCCTTCAGGCCATGGCTGCCCCTAATAATAATATGGTGGAATCCATGGCCCAATGGTTAGAGAAGCAGCTTTGCGACCAAAAGGTTGCCAGATCGATTCCCTGAACCAGCAGGAATGGCTGAAGTGCCCTTGAGCAAGGCACCTAACCCCCAACTGCTCCCCAGGATGCTCTGGGTGTGTTGTACGTCGCTCTGGATAACAGCGTCTGCTAAATACCATTAATGTTCTTGTAATATGAAGAAGGATATAATGAGAAACCCTGAAACACGACACTCGTCAGTATCTTCTGCGCCATTTCAGAAAACGTCACGTGATTCAACACGTCGTTCAGATTCGGCTCCCCTTTCTATGTCACAAGGAGCTCATTTTCTCCTTACTATGAAGTTTGGCATCTTAAACAAGTGTCGGGAAATCTTGCAGCCCGACTCTGCAGCCTCCAATGTTTAAGCGAACTGCTGAAACCATAATGTTTAAAGATTAAATCGTAGGCTAATCAAACCAAAGAAAAACACAGCCTTTCCAGAACATTGTCTGCCGAAGCCTACAAAACGTTTAATAGCAAAGGTCTTGCTGCGGCTTCAAATTTTCACCTGATCACCTTTCAATAGGCAAATATCATTATTACTACTACTATTAGTAGTAGACAAGTAACCTAGTTGCCTAGTAGTCGGACAGCCAAATAGTTTCATCAGTGGCCTACGCCGAGCCTCCCCGGGACTAGACAGTAGCGGAGGCTGTATTTATTTATTTAGGCCTATCTAGCGCAACAACTTAGACTATTCCTTTACATATACTCAAACATAGCACAAGAAAGGGTTCAACAACAGGCAATCACAGCAGCTTGGTGAAGTTCTAAATCACATCGGTGTCAGACCTATGGGCCTACCCCCCCCTTGGATCTGCATCACTCTCATTATTGACCTTTAGCGCTCCCAGTTGACGGAAATCCGTCATAGCGACGGAAAACTTTAATCCATGGGTATGTCTGATTACTGATGAGACACCTGATCCAACTTCTCAGCTAATTATTAAACCCTTAATGGAGTGAACCTCGTCTGATGAGCAGAGAGGACTGAGGCACAGCGAGAGCTGCAAACATATGACCACGTACGTCAACTGGAAGTTAGAGGATCCCCCGATCCTCCTTTATGCAGACCAGAACGACCCAGTGCTCCATTCAAGTCAGCGAGGAGGTCCGTGGTTTTCACCAAAACACTGGCCATTCTTTCTCTCTAGGAAGGTTCATGGGTATTGGGAGGAATACACTCACCGGCCACTTTAGCAGAAACTCATTCTTGATTCTGAGATCCCTGTTCCTGGCTGCAGGAGCGGAACGTACAGGTGGGGTGAAGTATTGCAGTAGGGTGATGATCAATGTCCTGATCAGTGGTTTGAATTGTTTCTCTACTGGCACAAAACTTTTCCTTAGGATCGTGTAGTGTCTGCCAAAGTTCAAAATAACAACAACCATGTTATTAGCAATGTTGGTACTGTTGGCAGCGTCAGTATTGGGAAGAGTATTCATGCTAACAGTATGAGTATTATTAGGGTTAGTAGTGTTAGTGTTATCAGTATTAGTATTGTTAGCAGTCTAAGTTTCATTAGGAGCATTAACGTTAGTATTGTTAGTAATGTCTGTGTTATTAATAGTATTAGGAGTGTTAATGTTGGTTGGATTAGTATTGTTAGTAGCATTAGTGTTGCTGTTAGTAGTATGACTGTTGTTATAGTGTTAGGGTTAGTAGTGTTTGTATTGTTAGTAGTATTAATGTTGTTAGTCATGTTAGTATTGCTAGCATTAGGAGTGTTAATGTTAGTTGTATTATTGTTAGTAGTCTGAGTAGTATTGATGCAAATAGGGTTACCGTTAGTATACTATTGTTACAGGGCTAGTGTTTGTAGAACTAGTATTGTTAGTAGTGTTATTGGTAGTGTTGTTATTATTATTGATAGCATTAGTGTTGCTGTTAGTAGTATTACTGTTATAGTGTTAGTAGTGTTTATATTGTTAGTAGTGTAACAGCATTCACTTTAGTAGTGTTTGTTTTGTTCGTAGTATTAGTGTTGTTTTATGTTAGTTACATATATTATGTTAGTTAACATATATTAGTGTTGTTTTAGTATTAGTGTTAATAGTATGACTGTTATAGTGTTAGGGTTAGTAGTGTTTGTATTGTTAGTAGTATTAATATTGTTAGTCATGTTAGTATTGCTAGCATTAGGAGTGTTAGTTGTTTTAGTGTTTCTTTTGTTAGTAGTATTAGTATTATTGATAACAGTGTTGCTGTTAGTAGTATTACTGCTGTTGTAGTCTTTGTATTGTTAGTATTTTAACAGAATTCGCATTAGTAGTGTTTGTATTGCTAGTAGTATTAATGTTGTTCGTCATGTTAGTATTGCTAGCATTAGGAGTGTTAATGTTAGTTGTATTATTGTTAGTAGTCTGAGTAGTATTGACGCAAATAGGGTTACTGTTAGTATACTATTGTTATAGGGTTAGTAGTGTAAGTAGTATTAGTATTATTGATAACATTAATGTTGCTGTTAGTAGTATTATTGTTGCAGTCTTTGTATTGTTAGTATTTTAACAGCATTCACATTAGTTAATGTTAATGTGAATGTTAGGGTTAGTGTGTTAATGTTAGTGGTAATAGTGTTATTAGTAGTGTTAGGCATGTTAGTAGTATTAGTATTATTGACAACATTAGTGTTGCTGTTAGTAGTATTACTGTTGTTGTAATGTTTGTATTGTTAGTATTGTAACAGCATTCAGGTTAGTAGTATTAATGTTAGTCATATTAGTGTTGTTAGTCATGATAGTATTGTTAGTACCATTAGGAGTGTTAGGCTACATCTACACGACAACGGCAACGAGATGTTATTAAAAAAAATATCGCGTCCACATGGGCAACGGATCAGTAAAATATCAGGTCCATATGGCAACGCAACGCTTGCTGAAAACGATGCAATACACATGCCACACCTCTACGTGCGCTGTAAGACGGTCCCATCGGAGACACCAGAACAATAGAAGAAGTAGGACGCATGCGCATAAACCCCTCCTTCTACCCGGCGTGAAGCACTCACAGGAACAAACACACAACAACAAGAAGAAGATGGCTGCGACTACGCGAGGAAATCGTGCCTTCTGTGTGTACAAATTAGTTTTATTAGTGTGCATAGTTTTATATAACTTAATTTTCTTATTGTGTGTGAACATTTTGAAAAGCATTTTTATATAATTTATATAACTTTTTATATTGTGTGTGAACATTTTGAAAAGCAGTCTTATCCAATGAAAAAAAGAAATTCAAGAAATGGTTCAGTTACTTGTGTATTTAAAATAAAAGCTGTATAGACCCTTTTCAGTCACGTGACCTTCGTAAACGCGACCACCATTTTGGACATGTAGCGGACTTCGGCTCGAACTGGTTTGAATGCGAGGAAGGCGACAAACGGAGAACATACAAGAAAAAGGAGCGAGATGCAGAAAACACCTTCGCTATCCAGCGACGTAGGGCATTTACAGGGCGAGCAGAGGGAGAAATAACAACAGTAACGACACATTAGCAACGCCGTACAGAAATAACGGTTTATGGCACGGACCCTTTCGGTTCTCGCTCATCTAGCTGCTACAATGACTGCTTAGACTGCAACAATAATACCTAACCCACATTTAAGTATCCGTCGTAAAGACGTGAAACTCGTCGAGTGACGAGTGTGTTCATTGATAAGCTAACACAATCTAAAAGTAGACATACCATCACACTGCCCTGGCGCTGTGTACAGTTTACCTTCTATGGTTTGTGCACTCGCTATTTGCCATTACTTTCTCCAACCCAGTGTTACAGATTACAGGGAACGGCCTGGATTTAAGAGACAAATACATGCTCCTATTGTTTTGAACACTTATTTGTAGGCAGTGCTTAATTTGTAAAGTGGGAGGTCCCGGAGCGCAGAGGATGAGCGGCTCCGGTGCGGAAAAAAGAGGGGCGGGGCGCTGCGCTGCACTTCTGGGCATGTTTTGTAATAACACTGCAAATTAAGTTCATCTGCAGATATTTTGTGGATGTCATTTCATGAGAGAAATCACCAACAAGGCAGATATCAAAATCAGACATTAACACTAAATAAACTTGCATTTTTTTATTTAATTATTTGGGTTGTTTTTTTTTTTTGTTACATAGTCAAAAGAGGTGTCGGATCACCGGATCCAGTGTAAATAGCTGCCGGAGCCAACGCCCGAGGTTCCGGAGCGCGCTCCGGCTTGCTCCCCCTCAAATTAAGCGCTGTTTGTAGGACACTGCCTCTGATCTGTCCTACAGTCTACCAACAGCAAAGGAAAACAACGCTAGCTAATGTCGTTAGCTAATAGCTACTACAGAAGAACAAAGAGGTTACAATGGGTTATTTTAGCCTATTTGGTTACACACTCACCGCCACAGAATGTTAACAGCAATGTAATGCCTTTTCTGGCTAATTTTATTCGTCTTACCTCCAACAAAGTGGTCACTACACAAGCGCTGGTATGCTGAGGGCTGCCAATCTGTTAATTTTTTTTTTAATGGCCGCAATCCATCTTCTCCGTCAGGATCCGATAAAATGATAACCCTTGCCTTGTGTGTTGATGGTTACTACATCCAGGTGCACAACAATATAGTGGCATGATGGAAGTCTTGCTGAAAATAAACACTTTTTTTGCTGCCGTTCCTCAATGTTGGCTGTGGTAAACTACTGGTAGTACACGTCCAAAATGGCGGCTGCGTTTGTCGTGACGTCACGTGAAAAGGGTCCATACAAAAGTGAATGCAATGCAGTGGTTCATACAAAACAGCGAGAGTGCTGCTTGTTCTAGTCATGTGGTTGTGACGTCATCGTAAACAAATCCGTTCTACTCATCCAGACGACTTCGCAACGGCGCCGTTGCCAGATTTTTCCACTCTGGAACCTGTTCTCGTTTTGGGGCACCCAAAACGCCGGTGCCGTGTGGACACCAGGCCGAAACGATAAACAATTTTATCAGATTCACCTGAATCCGTTGCCGTGTGGACAGCCTCTTAATGTTAGTAGTCTTAGGAGTACTGATGCAAATAGGCTTAGTGTTAGTAGAATTAGTACTGTTAGTAGTAACAGTATTATTGTTCGCGTTGTTAAGACTGTTAGGAGGGTTCGTGTTAGTAGTATTAGTGTTAGTACTACTATTAGGGTTAGTGTTTTTCCAATCTATCCCTTTGTCTAATACTATGTATTGCCTAAAATATGCAATAATGGAGGAAACAAATAATGGGGCAAATACTTCTTCATTGCAGGATTTATACGATAGTCCCCTTTTCAAACTTTTAACCCACTTGAATTAAAGGTTCTTCAGATATTAGCTTCACTTCAAAGTAGTTAATACTTTCATAATGTTATTGCAAATGATTACTTTTTATTTTGTTTTTCATGGTTGGTATTAAAAGGAAGAAGCAATCATTGTGTGATTAATACCACATCCTTCTTTCTGCAGCTTTGGTTTTACGATGCTGCAGTGAAAGCCTGTTTTGGGGTGAGTAATGGGTGAATCTTTAACCTACTTCTCTGTGTGTACATGTGTTTATATGTGAACTGTGGAAACTCAGTGTTTGGACAGAGAAGGGACAGAAGAGTTACAAATTGGGACAACAGGAACACACACAGGAGAGACAGACCAGAAAGGGCAGATGAGATCGTTATAGTTGGTCTACTACATCGAGTTAACTACACCTTGTTTTGTTTTTTAAGTTTGTCTTCTTGTTTTAACAGATCGTGAGCTAATCGCTAGTCATTTAAAGCTTTTCAAGCACAGTGCGCCACCATTTGCAGTGATGGCTACAGCCGCAGTGGAGTTGATGGGCTTCTTCTTGGGCATCCTGGGTATGATTGGCAACTTGGTGGCCACCTTGTTGCCCTACTGGGAAATCACGGCCCACATTGGCCCGAACATTGTCACGGCCATGACAAACATGAAGGGCCTGTGGATGGCGTGTGTCCACCAGAGCACCGGAGTCTTCCAGTGCGCGACCTACAACACCATCCTCGGCCTATCCACCGACCTACAGGTGGCCCGGGCCATGATGGTCATCTCAATTATCTTATCTGTCCTTGCCTGTGCAGTGTCCAGCATTGGGATGCAGTGCACCATGTGCATGGACGGCTCCTTGGCAAAGACGAAAGTGGCTGGAGCCGGAGGGTGCCTTTTTTTAACAGCCGGTCTTCTGTCACTCATTCCCATTTCCTGGAAGACCAACGAAGTAGTGCAGACCTTCTACCAGTACAACCTACCCGACAGCCTGAAGTTCGAGATCGGGGACTGCCTGTATGTCGGAATTGCCTCGTCTCTCACGTCTCTGCTAGGCGGAGGGCTGCTAAGCATATCCTGCTACACTGACCTAGAAGCACAGCGAGGATTCAGACACTACGGTAGAGGTTACCCGTATCCTGAACGCATGGGAAAACATGGCACGGGTCGTGGCGTCTCACATTCGATGCCCTTCCACCCGTCAGCCACTCTGCAGAGTGCAATCAACATGAACTCCACCAATAGAAACCAGACTCTGGTCAGCCAAATCAGTAGCAGTAGCCACTCCACAACTGGCGTCGGAGACTCCAGGAAACCAGCACGCCAGAAAACGACAGCTAGTTATGATGTCACCGGGTATGTCTGAAGATTTTGCCAAGGTGCTGTTTTGCACCATGAACTTGAAAAGACTTGACTGTTAAAATTCAACTTGTGAATACAGCTTGGATTTTGGAAAAAGGTGTTTTATAAACTACACATATTCATAGTATTTTCATAGCTAACAGAAGTATTAAGGCTCACAAAAGGTACATTCTGTACAGTTTGTTTTTTTTTCCTGCTGAGAGAACAATTACAGGAACAGTGAGGCATGCCTGCAAGGGAAACAAATCAATACCAGGTCAATCGACCACTGGTACCTTGCAAAAGCGATAAAGTCCTCTGTGTAAACACAAAGAGCTAAAGTTTCACATTAATGGTTTAATATGGCTGTGAAATCCTTCTCTTGCAGTAGGATTCATTTTGTACGGTTATACATTTGGCACATGGACGGGTTTGCGCTGGCTCGTCCTCCTTAAATGACAAAAGTACAAATAAATGATATGAATAATAAAGAATGTTTCAAATACAAAAGAAACGAGAAAGAAATTAAGAATAGATGAAGCTGTTTCTCAAAGTGGGGTTCGTGAAGCATGACCAGGGCTCTGAGATTATTTTATTTTTATTTCTTATGTTGTTAGTGTTGGAAATCACAACCCAGTGGGTTTAATTGAAACCACAAATAAATCAGTTTATAAATAACACAATAATGTATTCTGAGCTGGATTGTGTTTATTTTAAACATCTATCCTGAGGGAGTTTGTAGAATTTATTTTGCATTTAAACAGGTCCCTGGCTGCAAACTTTTGAAAAGTAAATGAGTGTCCCTGTTTAAAAGTTTATACAGGGCCAGATGGATGGGTCAGTCAGGTCAACTTAAATGTCTAAATAACCCTTAACATCTCTATCTGTGGCACGGGTCATTGATTTACAGCAGGAGCTGCATGAAGCACTGCACTGGAATCGACCGAATCGATTCAGGCCGAGTGATTCTGTGAGAAACTAATGCTCCTGCAGCAGTGTTATAATAGGCGTTCCAAAATAGGCATTTTACTTCTGTTTGGAGATAAATTCCTCCATCAGTAAAAACTAGGTATGGAATGATTCACTTAATTCACGATTTGAGTTAATTCACCGTGTTGGGTTCATGATTCGATTTTCCCATGAGTTTTTTTTTTTTGGGGGGGGGGGGGGGGGGAAGAATATTTTATTATCAAAAAAAAAAAAAGATCTATTTTCCTATTCTTTATCAACTTAAACATTCCTATAGTTAAATAAAAAAAACAACACACACATTTTATTTTCTTAATAACAGAGTTATTTAACCACATTTGTAAAAGTTGGAGTAAAATATATGTGTTATTTCCCAGCTGGGAGGTCCGTATCGTGAAATACCGTGGCCGAGGTCTTGAAAGTACTGAGCGAGGCCCTCTGGGCCGAGGTCAGTATTCAAGGCCGAGGTCACGGTATTTCACCATACGGACCGACCTTAAGCTGGTAAATAATATACTTATTTTTTTCTTTACCAAATTCTAACAGAAAACGAGAGCGCCCGAAAGGGAAAACCGAGCCGAGCCGCCATTTTGAATCCTCATTCATGGCTGTAATGCAAATGGCTTCCTCCTCGGTATACAAGTGCACTTCCATGGCAGGAAAAAAACTACATTTTGCCGCCTATGTAGTCCCGTATTTATACAAAAGTGAGTCATTCAGGATTCAGCCATGTTTTTGCTCGGTGTTAGCAACAGTTAGAGGTTTTTAGCTTTCTCCTGAAGTGTTTTATTTCTTCTTCCTCAGGGTAGTAAAACTCGCTTTCGCTGTGAACACTGTCGTTATCGCTATCCATGCTGTAAAATTAATGCTATTCTCCTGAGAAATGCTGGCAAACATTTATAAGATTTTTGATAATCTTATAAATAAATCTTATTAAAAAAAAGATAAATGTTGACAAAAAATGCTACTTCTTGTTGTGAACAAGCAAGTCGCCAGAGGTCCGTAACTGGGGTCTGTATTGTAGGATACGGACACGCTCGCCAGCCAATCAGAGCACAGGATTTGCCCTGGTCCGTCCGCCCTGTCTAAAAAAAATGGTACAACTCGAGCCCATATACCTGGCTAACTGCAGGAAGCGGTTAGCTGCACAGCTAATGTAGCCATTGCTAGGCTAACACACCGATTTTAAAACACGGCAAAACGACCAGTTATACACTTACTTGTTCGGTGTTTGTTGCTGATGCGGCAGGGATGCTTGGTACGGACCCAGGCTTCAGTGACAGTTGATGTGCAAAACCTGCCCTGTACTGTCCCAAGTTGTGGAAACATTCATCAGGAAAATGCTTCTGACAAACATACACCGTCTTAGGTAGACTCGACGGCGTATTATTGAAGTAAATAAAATTAAGCCACTGCGTCTTCAGGGGCTCTCCCGTCGGCAGTAAAAACAGACTCCTTTCTGTGTTGTCACATCCATGTACAGCGCAATTTCCATGTTGTGTCTTCTATGGGCTCCTCACTACAAAATGTAGTCATGTGTTCTGCGCATGCGCAGTAGGCTTGGTAGGACAAACAGCAACTTTTGAGTTGGGCGGGCAATCCATACAGTGGGTGGGAATCCAGAGGGGGGGCGTGGGGATCATCTCCCTTGCTGACGTAGGCAAGGGAAGAGTTTATCAACGCGCCGTTTTGACGCGCCATTCTCAAATGTTGGGCATAGTTTGGTTTACACATTATGAAATTTCTAGCCACTGGGGTGACTTAAGAAGGTCAGAGGAACTCATTTTAACGTTAAAAAAACTCAGAAAGTGAAAATTTCATGCCATGGGACCTTTAAAACTATAATGAACATTTGTACAACCTTCATTTGCTTCTCTTTTCTTCATCTTTCAGCAGTCTGGAAAAAGAAAGCGCAAATTTCTTGTTAGCTCATCCGGCCGACAGGTGATGAGTTTATGCCATCATGTGTTGTCCATCGTCTCTCCGGCGTCGTCCACATTTCACAAAAATCGCTTCTTCTTTCTCAATTCTTCATTGATGATTATTCTTTTTGGCAGGAAAGTCGGTCTGCCTGGGGTGCATATGGCTTCTAACCAAATTTGCATAATTGCAATTAATAATGAAGATATGGAGCAATGAATTAATCCTTAACGAGCAGTTTCCACACAAATCGCTTCTTCTCCCTCAATTCTTCACCGATTTTGATTCTTTCTGGCATGAAGGTAGGGGTACCTAGGGTGCATATAACTTCTACCCAGATATGCTTCATTACAATTATTAATGAAGTTATGGACTAATTAAGCCTTAATTCAACAGCAGTTCAACAAAAATCGCTTCTTCTCGGTCAATTCCTTGCCTTTTTGGATTCTTTCTGGTAAATCGGTCAGTATTCCTAGGGTGGATATCACTTCTATATATAGCTTGTATATAGTGTATATAGCTTGCACCATTTATTGCACAAGGTGGCCCACTTTAGATCGTTCCTTCTGGACTAGACTTACAGTCTCGTTAAATCTATTTGTACACAATCACATAACAGCTCTTTCACATTGTAGATCTGTTTTTTTTTTTTTGGGGGGGGGGAGGCGGCAGTTTGTTTTTGCGTCATTAGAGCTGTGTTACTTCCACCTAGGGTGAAGTCATGCATTCCCACTCTTAAACGGTACTGTCTAAACAACGCAAGTACAGCTAGGAAAAACTAACAGATTGCACAAACATGATTCATTTTTTATTCCATCGATTCAAATCGGCATAAATTTGTATCGCGATTTATCATGACACAATATATCATTACATGCCTAGTGAAAACTTTCACCACTCTGGTACAGTGAACTGATTTCTCAGACCATCTTATCCAAGAAGGATTCTTATGATGCTACCTTCAAATCTGGCCAAAATAAGGCACCTAAGTGCACCTTCCCGTTTAGGACGATCCTCCTCCCAGGAGCACAGATGCTTCCCAAAACGCTGTCTACTGAGGATACTGCCTTCTGATTGGACCGTGCTGCCGAGACTGTTCTTAATCCTAGTCTCAGTGTTCGGCGTTTCTTTAAATTGTGAAATTGTAATTTGTAAATATGCACTATTTGTTGTCAAGGTATATCACTTTATTTTCCTGAGAAATCACCCATACTTTAATAACACTGACCTAACTCCAATGGCACACGCTAACAAGTATCTGATTGGACGTTAAAGTACATACAGCATACATTTCTTTATACCATTTCATTTTCCCTCCTTTCCTTTGTTAAAAATATTTTCACTCAATTTCAAATCTTGACCCAGTGGCACCTTTTAAAAGGCTGCATAAATCACTTTGTATATCGAAATACAATATTTGTACTATATAGCCCGCTCCAAAGACTTTTAAGGCACACTGTGAGGCCTAAGTATGTTTCGTGAAGTTCACAGAGCACCTACAACTATTGAGATTTTTTTTTTTTCTGAAAGCGTATCAATAGGGTTAGGGTCCACGAGGAAAGAAGCTACAACTCAAATGGAGAATCTGTAGTCAGGTTTGGTGGAACGGTATACACACGGCCCAAGCACTGCTCAAGATATGAACATCACCTTCTTGGTAAGATTGCGCAAGATCCTGTACGTATCTACAGTGTTGTTATAGGGACCCCTCCTGGTGAAATGGAAAACTTCTACACTGCATCTGGAGGTTCTCAGGAGAGCATTGACGACCAGGAAACCTGTGGTTTCTACCACATTTATACCATTCTGCTATTAAAGCATCGATTCTAATAGACCACGGCTCTCTCACTCGGCAAATCACTGCACGTACACGTGTCTGTCGATGTGGTATGCTAAACATTTTAATATAGAATTAAGATTTTATCGTATATATTTAAGATTATAGATTTGAGTATATATTTATTTAATATGTCCATTTATATTCCATTCTAATCAAGGAGCTTTAATTTTTTTTTCTTTGGTCAAGAATAACAGTTAGGACTTTAAGTTTTATCGTACACATTTAAGATTTATTGTTTATATTTAAGATTATAGATATTAGTATACATTTCAGATTTTATTCATTTATAAATTATTAGACTACTTGGGGCCAGTTATGAGTTTGACACTTTATTCAAGTTGTTGACTGATCGATCGATTGCTCTTACTGAGCAGTTTTGGGCGTCTCCAGTGTTAGTGCTTTGTAACAGTCAGAGGGAAAGCTGTAACTTTAAGATCAGGAACATGACGCTGCGTTCGTCCAATTTCAACAGGGATTTAAAAAAAAAAGAGAGAGGAGGCGGAAACGGAACGACTGTTTATCGCTGTTACGATGGAAGACATAACAGGAATTTAGTTGTTCTGCGGATGTTCTACAACTGTTGGAAAACTGGGACGGTGGTGGCTCAGTGGTTAAAGTGCTCCGTTGCTGATCTTCAAGTTTGAGGGATGGAGCTGCTGGGCTGCCTTGGGCAAGTCTTTTAACCCTACCAGCTCAACCCTATTCGCATTCCACACCTGGGGAAAAGAAGTGGATACAGACCTGGAAAATGAAAAAGAAAAAAAAAAGTTGGAAAATTGCTGTGGGATAAAAGGACTAGAACATCTGGGTGGTAACAGCAACTTCGCTTCATGAATCACACGACCATACAATCAATCGCTGATTATCATCCCGTAACAGCACAGCCTGTCTGTCGTGTTTTATTCCTTACATAAATACTATTTAAAGTACTTCATCATTACAGTCTCATGAGCAGTTTTTCAGATCCTTTTGCGCTGGAGCCGTGCTGTGAATTTCTGAAGCGTCTTCAGTCGTTGCGCGTCTCCTCTCCCGGGCAAACTCGATGACGAGAGGCTTGTCCTGCAGTCTGTACCCATTCACGGTGTCCAGCGCGGCTTGTGCAGTCTCTAGATCTGTAAAACTCATTAGTTAATGAAGGATCCGAGCTAATAGTTATTAAACGTGTGCAAAAACTGTTTAATGAAAATGTTAATCTACAACCCCGATTCCAAAAAGTTGGGACAAAGTACAAATTGTAAATAAAAACGGAATGCAATAATTTACAAATCTCAAAAACTGATACTGTATTCACAATAGAACATAGACAACATATCAAATGTCAAAAGTGAGGCATTTTGAAATTTCATGCCAAATATTGGCTCATTTGAAATTTCATGACAGCAACACATCTCAAAAAAGTTGGGACAGGGGCAATAAGAGGCTGGAAAAGTTAAAGGTACAAAAAGGAACAGCTGGAGGACCAAATTGCAACTCATTAGGTCAATTGGCAATAGGTCATTAACATGACTGGGTATAAAAAGAGCATCTTGGAGTGGCAGCGGCTCTCAGAAGTAAAGATGGGAAGAGGATCACCAATCCCCCTAATTCTGCGCCGACAAATAGTGGAGCAATATCAGAAAGGAGTTCGACAGTGTAAAATTGCAAAGAGTTTGAACATATCATCATCTACAGTGCATAATATCATCAAAAGACTCAGAGAATCTGGAAGAATCTCTGTGCATAAGGGTCAAGGCCGGAAAACCATACCGGGTGCCCGTGATCTTTGGGCCCTTAGACGGCACTGCATCACATACAGGCATGCTTCTGTATTGGAAATCACAAAATGGGCTCAGGAATATTTCCAGAGAACATTATCTGTGAACACAATTCACCGTGCCATCCGCCGTTGCCAGCTGAAACTCTATAGTTCAAAGAAGAAGCCGTATCTAAACACGATCCAGAAGTGCAGACGTCTTCTCTGGGCCAAGGCTCATTTAAAATGGACTGTGGCAAAGTGGAAAACTGTTCTGTGGTCAGATGAATCAAAATGTGAAGTTCTTTATGGAAATCAGGGACGCCGTGTCATTCGGACTAAAGAGGAGAAGGACGACCCAAGTTGTTATCGGAGCTCAGTTCAGAAGCCTGCATCTCTGATGGTATGGGGTTGCATTAGTGCGTGTGGCATGGGCAGCTTACACATCTGGAAAGACACCATCAATGCTGAAAGGTATATCCAGGTTCTAGAGCAACATATGCTCCCATCCAGACGACGTCTCTTTCAGGGAAGACCTTGCATTTTCCAACATGACAATGCCAAACCACATACTGCATCAATTACAGCATCATGGCTGCGTAGAAGAAGGGTCCGGGTACTGAACTGGCCAGCCTGCAATCCAGATCTTTCACCCATAGAAAACATTTGGCGCATCATAAAACGGAAGATACGACACAAAAGACCTAAGACAGTTGAGCAACTAGAATCCTACATTAGACAAGAATGGGTTAACATTCCTATCCCTAAACTTGAGCAACTTGTCTCCTCAGTCCCCAGACGTTTACAGACTGTTGTAAAGAGAAAAGGGGATGTCTCACAGTGGTAAACATGGCCTTGTCCCAACTTTTTTGAGATGTGCTGTTGTCATGAAATTTAAACTCACCTAATTTTTATCTTTAAATGATACATTTTCTCAGTTTAAACATTTGATATGTCATCTATGTTCTATTCTGAATAAAATATGGAATTTTGAAACTTCCACATCATTGCATTCCGTTTTTATTTACAATTTGTACTTTGTCCCAACTTTTTTGGAATCGGGGTTGTAGTTAAAAACGCTTCTGTACGGTGATGCCTTGTTTGCTTTTTCCTACCAGAGAAAGTGATGAAGGCTTGACCCTTCAGCCTCCCCGTCAGGAGACGATACACAATTGGATTTGTCTCGTCCTTCTGAAACCGGCAGAAAAGAGCCACCAGCTGAGCCAAAGAGGCCCGAGGACTCAAGTTCTTCACACACAGCACCTACGCAGAATAAAAACAGTGCAGTCATACAACTCGATTTCGTAAACTGGCACATATGCACTCGCACAAACTTCCGAAATCATTACTTAAGAATAGTCTTTTTTTTTTTAAGGAGTGTTTGGCTGCATTTGACTTGCAACTCCGACCCCATCGTCTTTCCTCTTCCTTCTGGATAAAAAAAACCCTACTAACTGACCACAAAAAGCTTGCAGTATGCAAACGAACACTTAATATGCTACGCAGAAAACGTACATTTGATGGCTCTCCACGCTGATAGTTCTGAAAGCGTGAAATCCCTCTTATTCCGTCCTCTGTCTCCCGATTGTTCCTGATCTCCTCGTCGGAAATCTCCTCGACTTTACCACTGAAGGTCACCGGACCGTTCTGGCCTTGACCGCAACAAGAGGTCACGCGTCCAATGGGTTGGTTGACCGTCAACTTCTGTGGAACACGTGACGATTCTTGATTCTGGCACTGTGCTGATCTGATGGGGGGCGTGGGTACGGGTACAGGCGTGGATTCATTGCTTACTGATGATTGGCTGTTACAGCCGTTGAGATCATGCGACTGATCAGAATCCGGGTCTGGACGTGGTGTTTGGTTCTGATCAGAATTTTTAGTCTGGGGTAGGTGTGTGACGCTTTCAGAGTCTTTCTGTTGATCTTTGAGGAAGTCTCTGTATAATGAATCCATTGGGTTTGAAAAGGTCGCCCCCTGCTGGCCATTCTGTGAATCTCCTTCTGTGAGGGAAGACAGTGAAAGATGGTATGGTAAGTGTTCTAATTACCTTGTAAATCTGAGGAAAGCAGAAATCGTACCGCAGGACTTGAGAACACCATGATAGATTTTCTAGACCCAAGTGAGGTCGAAGCATAGCACAGGAGGTCTGAATTTTTTTAATTTCAAGCCACCACAGCTCTTAACTATTAGCCTGTCTAACTGAATGGGTTCAGTCCAAACCTCAATCGTTTAAAGGGGACGTATTCTGACAAACTTGAGGTGCACGAGCCAGTGCATTCTAAGTGCCAGTGCCAAGCCTGGATAAATGGCGAGGGTTGTGTCTGGAAGTGCATCTGGCGTAAAACTCAAGCCAAATCAACCATCCAGATGATGAAAGGACTTTCATAAGGGATCGATCGAGGCCCGGGTTAACAACGACCGCCACTGGAACTGTTTCCCAGCAGGGTACCAGTGCTACTGGTGGGAAAAGGAAGAGAAAGAGAGGTGGACGGTTGGTGTGACTGAAAAAGATACGGAGGAGATGGAGGGACATTATCCGCTGTCGCAACCTCTAACGGGAACAGCCAAAAGAATACAAAGACTCATGGCCTAGTGGTTAGAGAAGCAGCTTTGGGACCAAAAGGTCACCGGTTCAACTCCCTGGACCACATATATACCCAGAGCAGTGGGCTGCTTTGCTACAGCGCCCGGGGAACAGTTGGGGGTTAGGTACCTTGCTCAACGGCACTTCAGCCATGATATAGAAGGACGGGTAAGTGCTGTTCATGCACTCAACTCTCCTTACAGTTTTCCTGCTGGTCCCAGGAATCAAACCAGCAACGCTTTGGGCCCAAGGCTGCTTCTTTAACCTTCAGGCCATGGCTGCCCCTAATAATAATATGGTGGAATCCATGGCCCAGTGGTTAGAGAAGCAGCTTTGCGACCAAAAGGTTGCCAGATCGATTCCCTGAACCAGCAGGAATAGCTGAAGTGCTCTTGAGCAAGGCACCTAACCCCCAACTGCTCCCCAGGATGCTCTGGGTGTGTTGTACGTCGCTCTGGATAACCGCGTCTGCTAAATACCATTAATGTTCTTGTAATATGAAGAAGGATATAATGAGAAACCCTGAAACACGACACTCGTCAGTTTCTTCTGCGCCATTTCAGAAAACGTCACGTGATTCAACACGTCGTTCAGATTCGGCTCTCCTTTCTATGTCACAAGGAGCTCATTAGAATTACGAGTCTCTCCACTCAGGGCTTGAGAAGTGCCCTGGTGAATGAATACTCATGATGAAAGTGCTACCTGATTGGCTGGCTGAAGATGGGGGTCGGGTGAGCAGTGGCTCGTTATCATTTAAAGGAACAGGCGCACAAATCGGCTGTTTTGGACGGGGTGAGAAGAGAGCTGTGGTGCTTTATCTCTGTAGTATTGCTGGGTTTCACGTGACGTCACATCCACCTCATGAGTTATTCAAAACTTTAGCTGGTGGTCTACCAAAGCTCAGTCGACAAAGCGTTTGTACGGAGAAGGCACATCGCTTGCATGAAAAATACCTTACGCTTGCGTTGTTTTAGGTTGTTCGAATCGATCAAACCGTGAAACTGATAAAAGTTTCTTCAGGGTGCGCCATGAACTAATAAAAAAGGGTGAAGGAACACAGGATTTCACAAAAAGACGTCGAGAAAGGCGGCTCTGACTGAAATCGCAGGGAGCAGAGTCAAAGCGTGCTCGAGTTTGCAGTGATCACTTGGTGAAAGGTTTGTATTTCCCTCTCAGCTCTGTCCTTAGTGTTTTCCAAGTAATTTTCTTGCTATGTGTTGTTATTTTACGGTACTTTTTTTTAGTCATGAAGCGCTAAAGTCCCCAGCTGTTTCTTTGTTTCCTCCTCACAAAGTCCATATGCATGAAGGTCGCGACAAAATTCTTCCCCAGCCGTACAGTTACAATGCACTGTGATCACTTCTCCGTCTTGTTTAACGAAGGCTATGTTCACACTGCAGGCTGAAGTGACTCAAATCCGATCTTTTCGCCCATATGTGACCTGTATCCGATCTTTTATTGACAATATGAACGACACAGATCCGATTTTTTCAAATCCGACCCAGGCCGTTTGGATATGTGGTCCTAATTCCGATTCCTATCCGCTCTTTTCATATGCGACTTCAGTCTGAACCGCCAGGTCGCATTCATCCGACTTACACGTCATCAACAAGCCACAAACGTCACTATTCTGCGCTGAAGTAGGCGGCGGGTCTCTCAAAAAAAGTTACAACAACATGGCGCATAATCACGGGCGCAGATAGAGGGTGGGACGGGTGGTATTCGTCCCACCCAGATTTAAATTCACCTCGCTCGGTCCCCCCCACTTATAGGGAGGAAAAAACGTCTATGCTGTCTTTCTTTGCATAAGGCAAACCTCACGGAAAAATCAAAAGACTAATTACCATTCGGTTTATTGAGGTGCACGGCAGTGTATACATAGTTGCAACAACTCACATAAAACAAAACAAAGACTGATATTCGGTTGGTTGAGCTGCGCAGACTGCACTGGTTGCGAGCTCGAGCTTGGTTGCTATGGTAACCCACAACAAGTTTGACAGGCATATCGGGGTTGGGGTTGGTTTGCTGGCAGCTTTGTCCCCCCCAGTTTTTTGTCCCCCCCAGTTCAAAAAACGTATCTGCGCTCCTGCGCATGACATCAATGCGAGGGACGCTTCGGGCTGTGAAGGTTCTGAATCTTCTCAATGGAAGGACGCAGAGGTTAGGGAGCTGATTTCCATTTGGGGGGATGCAGCTATTCAAGCTAGATTGGCTGGGTCATACCGCAACCGGGCGGTTTTACTTCCGTAAACACTGGCCATGCTCACTGCGTGTGACGTCGTCGTATCCTGCAATGCACATGCGGAACACTTTTAGGTCGCTTTTCGTTCATACTGAGGATCACATACAAGTCGCATATATTTGTTAATGTGAACGACCTCACAAAAAAAATCGGATTTCACAAAAAAATCGGAATTGAGCATTAAGCCTTGCAGTGTGAACGTAGCGTAAGATCCAGGTCTTTAAAGGGGTTTCGGATGATCTTTGTGAATGATTTATCTGAGAGATAAGAGCCAACACAAGTGAGAATCAAGCCAACTGTTGTTTGTTTACACTTCAATTTGCAGCGCTTTGTGGTAAAGACGCGAACGAAAAGCTTAAAAAAAATAAACAGACTTACACGGGCAAAAACAATACAGGATTCATTCGGGAGCGACTTGATCGCGAGGTCCTTTACCCAGCCATGTACAAAAAAGTTATAATCCTCCACACTCTTCCACGCTTTCATCTGTTTTGCGGTGTAGAAGGACGTCTGCAACACCAGATAGTTTGAGATGTCGGGGAACTCGACTGAAGGGTAGTTTTCCAGATTGTATGACAAATCCTTCTTTCCCAGACTGTAGGCGTCGATTCCACTGCACACAGCAATCTTCTGAATATATCTAAAGCCAGCAGCGGCTTTTAGATCACGAGTGTACTCTGATAACTTATCGCTAGTTGTTTGCACTACGGCAGCCGTTTAGACCACCAGCTATTTCACTGCCAGTAAAACCGCTAAGAAAAGTCACGTGACTGAAACCCAGCAATAGTAACCAAATCATGTCACAGACATTTCATTAAAACCTCAGGGAACTGGGTCAACTTGTGGAAAATGAGCACAGTGTCACTTTTAAAACAAAATTCAGGAATTATGAAACCTATATGGCTACAATTAATATCCAAAATATCATATTATACATTTAAATAATAATCTCAATACAGTGGTGCTTGAAAGTTTGTGAACCCTTTAGAATTTTCTATATTTCTGCATAAATATGAACTCAAACATCATCAGATTTTCACACAAGTCCTAAAAGTAGATAAAGAAAACCCAGTTAAACACATGAGACAAAAATATTATACTTGGTCATTTATTCATTGAGGAAAATGATCCAATATTACATATCTGTAAGTGGCAAAAGTATGTGAACCTCTAGGATTAGCAGTTAATTTGAAGGTGAAATTAGAGTCAGGTGTTTTCAATCAATGGGATGACAATCAGGTGTGAGTGGGCACCCTGTTTTATTTAAAGAACAGGGATCTTTCAAAGTCTGGTCTTCACAACACATGTTTATTGAAGTGCATCATGGCACAAACAAAGGAGATTTCTGAGGAGCTCAGAAAAAGTGTTGTTGATGCTCATCAGGCTGGAAAAGGTTACAAAACCATCTCTAAAGAGTTTGGACTCCACCAATCCACAGTCAGACAGATTGTGTACAAATGGAGGAAATTCAAGACCATTGTTGCCCTCCCCAGGAGTGGTCGACCAACAAAGATCACTCCAAGAGCAAGGCGTGTAATAGTCGGCGAGGTCACAAAGGACCACAGGGTAACTTCTAAGCAACTGAAGGCCTCTCTCACATTGGCTAATGTTAATGTTCATGAGTCCACCATCAGGAGAACACTGAACAACAATGGTGTACATGGCAGGGTTGCAAGGAGAAAGCCACTGCTCTCCAAAAAGAACATTGATGCTCATCTGCAGTTTGCTAAAGATCACGTGGACAAGCCAGAAGGCTATTGGAAAAATGTTTTGTGGACGGATGAGACCAAAATAGAATTTTTTGGTTGAAATGAGAGGCGTTATGTTTGGAGAAAGCAAAGCACTGCATTCCAGCATAAGAACCTTATCCCATCTGTGAAACATGGTGGTGGTAGTATCATGGTTTGGGCCTGTTTTGCTGCATCTGGGCCAGGACGGCTTGCCATCATTGATGGAACAATGAATTCTGAATTATACCAGTGAATACTAAAGGAAAATGTCAGGACATCTGTCCATGAACTGAATCTCAAGAGAAGGTGGGTCATGCAGCAAGACAACGACCCTAAGCACACAAGTCGTTCTACCAAAGAATGGTTAAAGAAGAATAAAGTTAATGTTTTGGAATGGCCAAGTCAAAGTCCTGACCTTAATCCAATGGAAATGATGTGGAAGGACCTGAAGCGAGCAGTTCATGTGAGGAAACCCACCAACATCCCAGAGTTGAAGCTGTTCTGTATGGAGGAACGGGCTAAAATTCCTCCAAGCCGGTGTGCAGGACTGATCAACAGTTACCGCAAATGTTAAGCTACAGTTATTGCTGCACAAGGGGGTCACACCAGATACTGAAAGCAAAGGTTCACATACTTTTGCCACTCACAGATATGTAATATTGGATCATTTTCCTCAATAAATAAATGACCAAGTATAATATTTTTGTCTCATGTGTTTAACTGGGTTCTCTTTATCTACTTTTAGGACTTGTGTGAAAATCTGATGATGTTTTAGGTCATATTTATGCAGAAATATAGAAAATTCTAAAGGGTTCACAAACTTTCAAGCACCACTGTATGTGTGAATAGTCAAAAACCAGCTGGGTTTAAAATAAAGAGGATCTGTGTGTTTAAAAAAAAAACAGTTACAAGCGTCCCTGTCTAGACAAACTACTTCTTTCTGTTTTCTACCTTGATGGTAGAGGACAGTAAGGAAGCTGGAGCGGTCGCTGCCGTGGAACAGAGACTTTTCAATCTCCATCTCTCTCCGTGTGAGAGCTCGGCTGCCCGAGAAGTGCTGGGGACGGGATAATAACTCCGTCCTCGCCGTCATCTTGTCCCAAATAACTCGCAGTCGCTCGTCCCGTGCTTCAGGAGCTACGTTCACACCACGATTCTGAAAAAAAGAAGAAAAAAAAAACAACCAAAGGTTTTTAACTGTTTCCTGCATAAGCATCCTGCTTTAAAGGAGAACTGAAGGCAAATTTATCATCAAAATTCTATTTCTCATTTTATTAAATGTCGGAATGCATTTCTGATCACTGTTTTGTCGCTGCTATAGCAAGTTATGAGTGTTTGAAATATGCTCTGTAATATATCAGTCCATATGTCAAAGCGATGGCCGTAAACGAGATTCGTTGAGACCTGTGCGAGACATCGTAGGATGGAAGTAAAACGTACAGCGGAAATCAAAGTGACCGACATCTGACAACATTGTCAAAAGACGCGCACGCCTTCTTTCGAACACTGATGTAATCAAGCCGGAAGTTTTGTTTGTTTTGATAGCAATCAGGAAAGTTTGAAAAAAGTAGGCGTCATTTAAACTCGTTTTTGTGCAATATTTTGTTTGGAAAACAGTTTTCAAAATGGCGGCGCTGACACCTGGCTGACACTTCTTCACGTTTCGAAGTCTCGCGCAAGTCTCGTGAAGATCACGCGGATAAGCGACGCCTGCCGTGGACCAAACGAACTAAACTCAACACGGCTAAAAACCGAATAGGCCGATAAGTATAATATTTAATTGCAATTAGTTCCCAATACGAGTCACGATATAAGGTTACTAAAACCGAATAACACGTTAATTAAAGCCTAGGTCACAACCGGACGTATGATTTTTTTGGCTGTGCGATTTTTGGCGTTTCCCAAATCGCTGCGGTTTTTTTTGTTCGTGGAGAAAGATGCACGTTGGCCACAAGTTTGTCTTGCAACCTGAAAAAAACGTAAGCGCCCGTAGAGTTTGTTTGACACGACAAAGAACCTCTGCGGCCGGTCTGCGGCTCGAAAATCAGCACGTCACACGCGCGCCCTCCGTGCGTTTCTGGCGTTTTTTGCACGTAGACCGGCCGTAGGAGCACGTACGGCCGGTTGTGACCGAGGCATAAGAAATAAAGCAAGTTTAAAGATGACTTCAGTTCCCCTTTAATATCTCCTACACACAAGCGGTTCTTGTATACACGCCCTGACTTGCTATGTTCGTCATATTTATTAATACTACATTTACCACAGAAACCTGAAATGCTCTTAGGTACGTGATTTCTGATTGTTCACCCAGGTGTTGCTCGCCTCTGATCTTTAAAGGAGTCTGCTATATTGTTAAAATAAAAAGCAGCAATTATTTCATCTTATTAACGTCAAGCGAAGAGGCTGTTAACGGAACGGCTAACTGCCATGACGTAAGCGACAACAGGAATTCGCTTGTTTTTTTGGATTTCTTTTACATTAATGTAATGTCATGTAATTATAACTCAACGAAAAGTATCGTGTCATTTTTAACGAGTAAAAAATTGGCAAACTGCTGTAAGATAAGATGAATAAAAATCCTACGGTGGTAACCACATCAACGCATCCCACCGTATCGTTGTTTCCGTGCATTTTTTATTACGACCTGGATGAAGATCAGATCACATCACATTTTGCGAGTAATTAATGCAGATAATTCCACAAGGTTCGTAAATTCCTTCTTGCAACTGTCATAAACTTCACTAAGTGTACTTAGAGGGATTATAAAAATACTAAACAGACACTATGGTATTTTCACGCTCTATGAGCACGTCAGGTTTGACTCTGACCTTCCCACCGCCGTCTTGCACGTCTCTGTTCCTCCACAGCTCGATCTCGGCGTCGGTGAGGCCCAGCTCTCGGAGGCTGGCGAGTTCCTTGTCTCCGTCCTGCAGTGCTTGGAACTGAGCCAGACTGCGCACCCCTGCCGCCTGCTCGCCGAACGGCTTGTACAGCGCAGCCGGGGCAAAGCATTTCTTCTTCGCTACGCAACTGTCAAGACAAGAGAAGGATTGCTAGTGGATTTTTGTTCAATCAGAGTCGTGAGTCATCATGACAAGTAACATGTTTAAACAATATTTATATTCATGATTTGTCATCCGTTTCAAACGGTATGGCGTTTCTTTTCTCTTTCCGAACACAATAACATACTCATGGCTCCATGCTTCAAAACTGTAAACACTTCTTCTATTTCTAGACGGAATAAAATCCGACAGGCTTCAAGTTTTCTTCAAGGAAAAACTCCACCCTGAAACATTTGCTTCTACTGAAATATCCGTGACGTGGTTAGAGCTTATGGTGCTAATTTGTCACTCGGTGCCAACAAGTCGGTCTGGTTCTTCCTTTGAGATGTTAGCACAGTTGCAATTTAATAAGAGGAAAAGTTTAACGAGCTCAAGCATAACAGAGAACAATCAGGTTTTACTGTTAGATCCTAAAAACAAAAGATTTTTTCCCCCCACTGTCTTCCAGCAGTGTTCAACATCATATTAATGAGAAACTCCGAGTCCCAGAATGCAACGTGGGTACGGCAGAGCTTCGGCTCGGCTAATTAGCGAGCTATGAGATGACAAGCGTGATGACGTTAACTGACGATAAACATTAAAGATGAAGCTGATCTGTTTGAGTAGAGCATATAGATGGGGTGGGATGACAGCTGGACAGATTTAAACACTAAGGGTGTATTCAGACCAGGATAGTTCGATAGTTCACTTGCTTTGGTCCGAACCAAATGTTTTTTTTTTATCTTGGTGCGGTTTGCTTTCACACTGTACATTTTAGTAAGCGGACCAAAATCTGTCAACAAAGCCACGCGCCCTGAGGTCGTTCAGCTATTGGTCAGAGACGACACGCGCACAAAGCATTAAGTTCAAAAGTAGTCATGGAGGCTTTCCGTGCTGTTATTCTTTTTAATGTCATCAAAGCTATATGTTTTTTCCAGTTTTTACTGTTTTCACAATTGTGCGATTACTATGCTGTTGTACAAGTAATTTATCAACGACGACTTCAAAGGGCAAGGCGGCTACGGAGGATAGCGCTGATGAGCGCACATCATGTTGTGACAGTTCTGGCTCTTCACGCAAGACGGAGGAGGTATGTGTCGGGATATTCGCCTTATCCGTCGTAATAGATGAATTTCTTTTTTGCGTCGCTAGTACCGCCACTTTTTGAAAGAATGTCCCTGATTTTAATGTAGGTCTGACGGAGTTTCTTCACTTTTAGCCGACATTGTTCTGGGGAGCGCGTGAACCCCTTCTCCTTCATTTTCTCACTGAATACAGCAAACACGTCGGCATTTTTGTGTGTTCTCTCCAAAAGCTCAGATATGCGGACATCTGCCCATATATCCACAAGGGTACGCGTTTCTTCCTCGGCCCACGTTTGCCCCCTACTCATTTTTTGTACTCTGTAGTCTAGCCTACCACTGGTCTGAATGACTGAACGACTGTTGTAAGGATCCCTTGACAACCGAAACAGTGTTTGCACTTTGCGGTGGAGTGTCAAGACTCTGTTTCCCATAATGCTCGACAAACGACGGAAGCTCCCGAGGTACAAAGAAGCAAAACTGTCGGATTAGGTCCGGTCTGCTTTCACACCTCCAAAAGGTCCGCACCAGGGTTCCTTTGGTCCGGACCGAGTCCGACCTTGCAGCTCCGTCTCGGTCCGCTTGTTTGGTCCGGACCAGAGTTCGGTGGTTTGTATTCAGACCAACCCAAAAGGTCCGGACCAAGGGAAATTTGGTTCGTTTGGTCCGGACCAAACAACGTAGGTGTGAATACGCCCTAAAGCGCTGCTGCATCGCTTTCTTTAGGTAGAAATTCTCTCTGGTGCTACTATCAGTGGGCGGATGAAAGGCATTGTGGGTAATATGGAGGGCTTTTTTTTTATTTACAAAGCAAATCTTGGATGTCACTGAAGATCACGTGTTAATTACATTTAACAGTTATTCCCTGAAATCGAGTCGTACATGAGCTGATAGCCGGTGAGGCGCGTAGCACCGAGATTGAGTGAAATAACGGTTTTATTCGATCCACATTCACTGGATTTTGAGAAACTGAGCTTTTTTTTTTTTACAAATTCGATAAATAAAAACTTTATACAAAAAAATCATTTCCGCTTAGAATGTAAACAAACTGGCGAAATGACAGTGAAAAATGCGATAATAATAATTCTTGAAAAATTAAATTAAAAAAAACACAACCCACCACCATCTTCTTACCATGAAATACTTTCATTCCATATTTTATTGCTCTTTTTTGTTTGTTTTTATTTCGATTTGTTGGTTCAGCGACACGCTCCACCATTTTGTTTTTCTCTACTCATGGTATATGAGCTGATATCCTAGCAGTAGAGTAGCCAATCAGAGCACAGGACTGCTCATATCCTGTGAACGTGGATGGAATAGTTATAAAGACTTTCATGCAGGTTGTTCAGGATGGAGGTTTCTGGTATGCATGGATTAAAGCAAAAAAAAAAAATCATCTGACTGAAAAAAAAAGCTCCATGTCGTTGGCCCCTACCACATCAGCGATGCGTCAAATTTTAAACGCCGTGTTGTCCATTATCCCCTCGGCCCCTACTTATAGTACATTTACATAATTTTAACAATGACTAAAGCTAAGGCAAGACTTTACCATTGTCATTACTGGCTATAAACGATGAAACATCAAGTTTTCAGCGCAAAGTGCAAATTTATTTCAACAGTACTTTAGTAATGCACTGCAGTGGTTAAGAGAAAAGTGCAAGTGCAGTCGAACTTAAACCATGCTTTCAAAAGAGTGGCACAGAAAGAACTTGCAAGAAAAGTAAAGTGAAAGTTCACTTTTTCTGCTTCTTCGCAGTGAAGCCAAAGGCATCTAGTTTTCTGCCATTGCTTCCATAGACTTTTTTATGGCAAACTACACAAAAGCACACACCTGCCATTTTCATCTATTTGCACCATGAACTAAATGGCTTGCCATTATCACCCATTTCATTTCGCCAAGCCCATCTCCACTTATTCTTTACCGTTTTGTCGATGTCTGACACATCTGTGCCTTCATTTAAAAGAAGCGCGTCCATGCTGGCAAAACCGAAAGTAATTTGATGCGCTCTAGTGATGGAAATCGAAGGGCCGATATCCGGTGGCCTTATACGCAGTACTCAAGTTGAGGGGGGGGATGTGGGGGGAGGCATCCCCCTTCTGAAATAAAAATCTCAAATTATCCCCCTTATAAAACGCCCATCCCCCCATCACATCCCTTGTGCCATTTTACCAATTAATGTGGAAATTAGCCTACTATTATTTTAACAAATATTACTACCATTTCAACATTAGAGACTTTGCGCAGTGATAGCCTACATGTAGCCGGATAAAAAAGACGCATATTTATTTATTCGGTTGCACCTCTCATTCACACCTATACGGAGGTTTCAGTCACTGAAAACAGCTACTTTCGCAAACTCTGGGCAGAGTGGAGATTTCTGAAAACTCCATCTTCAGACACGCGTGTAAATCGGGAAAACGAAGCAACAGTGGGCGAGAGGGCGCGCGCGAATATAATGAGTCAGAGGTGTGAATCTTTCACCGAATGCCAATTGTCCCGGTTCTTCATGAAATCGCACGCGCACGCACAAATTCATTAGGTTAACTTTCAAATAACTGTTCTTGTGCACTTGCACAAGACGAGGCAGTAAATACTGTGGAATTATTTTCTCCTTACTATGAAGTTTGGCATCTTAAAAAAGTGTCGGAAATCTTGCAGCCCGACTCTGCAGCCTCCAATGTTTAAGCGAACTGCTGAAACCATAATGTTTAAAGATTAAATCGTAGGCTAATCAAACCAAAGAAAAACACAGCCTTTCCAGAACATTGTCTGCCGAAGCCTACAAAACGTTTAATAGCAAAGGTCTTGCTGCGGCTTCAAATTTTCACCTGATCACCTTTCAATAGGCAAATATCATTATTACTACTACTATTAGTAGTAGACAAGTAACCTAGTTGCCTAGTAGTCGGACAGCCAAATAGTTTCATCAGTGGCCTACGCCGAGCCTCCCCGGGACTAGACAGTAGCGGAGGCTGTATTTATTTATTTAGGCCTATCTAGCGCAACAACTTAGACTATTCCTTTACATATACTCAAACATAGCACAAGAAAGGGTTCAACAACAGGCAATCACAGCAGCTTGGTGAAGTTCTAAATCACATCGGTGTCAGACCTATGGGCCTACCCCCCCCCCCCCCCTTTTTCCCCTCGGATCTGCATCACTCTCATTATTGACCTTCAGCGCTCCCAGTTGACGGAAATCTGTCGTAGCGACGGAAAACTTTAATCCATGGGTATGTCTGATTACTGATGAGACACCTGATCCAACTTCTCAGCTAATTATTAAACCCTTAATGGAGTGAACCTCGTCTGATGAGCAGAGAGGACTGAGGCACAGCGAGAGCTGCAAACATATGACCACGTACGTCAACTGGAAGTTAGAGGATCCCCCGATCCTCCTTTATGCAGACCAGAACGACCCAGTGCTCCATTCAAGTCAGCGAGGAGGTCCGTGGTTTTCACCAAAACACTGGCCATTCTTTCTCTCTAGGAGGGTTCATGGGTATTGGGAGGAATACACTCACCGGCCACTTTAGCAGAAACTCATTCTTGATTCTGAGATCCCTGTTCCTGGCTGCAGGAGTGGAACCCAGTGTGTTATTCTGTTTTCTGTTGCATGCTGAGATGCTTTTCTGCTCACCACGGTTGTAAAGAGTGATTATATGAGTTACTATATCCTTCCTGGCAAAAAAGCTCGAACCAATCTGACCATTTTGTGATCTCTGACCCTCTCTTATCAACAAGGCGTTTGTTTCCACCCACAGAACTGTCACTCACTCACTCACTCACTCACTCACTCACTCACTCGATGCTTTTTTTGTTTTTTGCACCATTCTGTGTAAACTCTACAGACTGTTGTGTGTGAAAACCCCAGGAAGGAGATCAGCAGTTTCTAAAATACTCAAACCAGCAGTCCATCTGACTCAAACCAACACCCATACCACAGTGAAAGAAAGAAAGAAAGTCACGCTTCACTGTGAGATCACAATTTTTCCCATTCTGATGTTTGAACATTGCGAACATTAACTGAAGCTCTTGATTTGTATCTGCGTGATTTGATTTGATGCATCGTGCTGCTGTCGAGCAATCGGCTGATTAGAGAACAGGTGGATGTAGGGGTGTTCCTAAAAAAGTGGCCGGCGAGGGCAAGACATTAACGGATTTCTTGTCCAAATGTTATTTTTAACAGACAAATTCTTATGTTAGACCATACACCAAACTCAGGAAAATATTATTTGATCATTTTCATGGTTGCAATTGTTTAAATATTTTTTCCAGCAAAATTTCGTTTGTGATGTAAGGTGACACGCCCACTTACGAGACTGGAACTGGTGCACTTTTGCTCCCGTAGAGATGTTGCTCTATCTTGGTATAGTCTAAGATGTTTGGGAAACACAGTTCAGGACTTGAGCCTGAGCAATTATGGAAAGGTGCGAGTTATCTACCGGTCGATGTCGACGTCTGTATCGAGTTGTTGGAGCAGCAGGTTGTGCAGCTGCCTCTGTCCCTCCGTCTCCTGCTCCTCAGGAACCGGGCCGTCGTCACAGACCCGACGGGTGACCCTACAGAAATCAGAACCAACTCTTTCAACGTGCTCTTTTACGGATGCAGGAAATCAGTTATTCAAAGCAATATCATTTTAAAATCAACAGAAAACTAGCTTTTTTTTTTAAACAATATACAGTACATTATACATTTATTATCACAAGACTCATTAACAGAGTTTTATCTTTAAATGATAAATTATATTATAAATTACTGACAAAGTACTAAACGATTCATTACTGCATCACTTTATAACCAGACACACAAAACATACAAATAAAATATTATTTATTATTCTATCTACATTCACTGCATATGAGCAATCGCGCGCTCTGATTGGCTACTCTACTACTAGGATATCAGCTCATATACCGTGAGTAGAGAAAAACAAAATGGTGGAGTGTGTTCCTGAAGCAACTGAGGATGAAATAAAAACTCTACTCGAAAATAAAACCACAAAAAAAAAAGCAACAAAATATGGAATGAAAGTATTTGACCGTAAGAGCGCATCTTTTGTTGTTTATTGTTCAATAATTATTATTATTGCATTTTTCACAAATTGCTCCTGTTATTTCGCCAGTTTGTTTACATTCTAAGCGGAAATGATTTTGTCGGACGTTTTGTATAAAAAGTTTTTATTTATCGAATTTGCAAAAAATAAAAATGCTCTGTTTCTCAAAATCCAGTGAACGTGGATTAGAGCCCTGCACTCCCGCGGGAGTCCCGCGGGACCCGAAGCAAAGCAGTGCGGTGCGGGACAAATTTTGAAAGCTCATTGCGGGCGTGGGCGGGAGGGTGAGTGCACAATGCGGGAGAGGTGATAAGCTGCAGTCCCGCTAACTAAAAACGTGTTTAAAATAAAATTTATAAATTATTAATTTATGTCTATCATATATAATTTGTGCTGGATATTTTATTTGGCATTAATGAAAACATTTTAAGATGCCTAAATTTGCGGATGTGGTCTAATCTCGCGTACGTTTCCGATTCCTTTCCGCTCTTCCGTGTTTGAGATTTTGGTAGGTGTGTTGGGTATCTCTGTAAAGCCTCAGCTGCGCATGCCGCCTGGCAACGCTAGGTGAAGGATTGGTCAGTGGAGAGCTCAGCATGTTTAATTCCCCAAGCCAATGACAAGAACTTTCGTGAGAAATAACGCGAACGTCTGCATCATGCGGGATTTGCGGGCGGGAGCGGGACAAAATATGGCAGGCGCAGGCGGGAACGGGACTGAAAATCATAATTCTTTGCGGGAGCGGGACTGAAAATTCTGTCCCGCGCAGACCTCTAATGTGGATAGAATAAAACAGTTATTCCACTCAATCTCGTCGCGCAGGAGTTTATAGGGCTATCAGCTCATGTACGACTCGATTTCGTGGAATAATTGTTTATTGGGCAGCCCGAATGTTACCCTAGATGACATTTTAAAAAGTAGAACACTTCAATGAGTACAGAGATCATACCATTTATACTGTTAATACGTGTTACATTTTATTGCATTATTGTTTTGTGGTTTAGCTTTACATAAAAATCGATTTCCATAAAATCACAATGACCTCATTCTGACACTTTCCGTCTTCCACAGCCATGGCCATGCATTATGAGCTCATTCCCATGTGTTCATAAGTTGTGGACATTTTTAATTAAGGATATCACCAGCGGAGATATGAAATAGTCGTCACAGAATAGCGTTTGACCTTTAGGTTCGCAACGCCTCCCTAAGTAATGACACTATTATATACAAATGGGTGAGGACTGGGACACACCCGCATTGTTCACACCCACTGACTGACTGACAGCTGGAACAGTTTGTGTCAACATATGAACAAAGAGAGGTGTCATGACCCCGTTTTATTTTTCTAGAGAGACACACCAATATGTAAAAATGTGAAAGGATATATAAGAACTTAATTCTTAAGAACCGAAAACAAGGATTTGTTTTTAAGAGTAAACACCAGTTACACAGTAAGAGCAGAGTTCACACTGCCAGTACGGCTGTGAAATACAGTTTGGTTTCGTGATGTTTCAGGTTATCCTCTACTCTTTCGTGCTTTAAGTGGAGTGCTGCGATTCTGAAGGAACTATATTTCATCACTGATGTTACAAAAAAAACCCAGTTGACTTCATTTAACAGTATTTCATGTTAATGCTCCAGCACCAGGCTCTTTCTGACGCATGCTTTAACCTACTTTCTATAATTTCAGTTTTGCTGAAAGAAGTCAACTCTAAGACGTCTGTGATCAACCACAGATAAGCAAACCATGAAACTGACTTATCAGATGAAAAATAACGTCGCAGCTGCAAAGTTTGGCACTTTGCTCTGTCTGAAAGACAACCGTTTTTGTAGAAGAAGAAAGTTTCAAGGCTGAGAGCTTCAAGCATTTAGCCACACAGCATATACCCATGAACCAGGATGGTGGGGGCGGTGTAATGGTGTGGGGAATGTTTTCCTGGCACACACTGTGCCATCTTAATACCAACCGAGCATGCCATAAAGGTTTGAGAAGCAGCTTTGTGTGATCAAACGGTTGCCAGTTTGATTCCCTGGACCAGCAGGAAAATGGGGGAATGAACAACACTTTCTTCTCACCTTCACATCCACAGCTGAAGTGCCCTTGAGCAAGGCACCTAACCCCAGCTACCCACTACTCTGGGTGTGTTTCAGGTGGGTTAAATGCAGAAAAATTATTTCACTGTGCTCTATGTATACATGACAAATAAATCCTTCTTCTTCTTCTCATTGAACGTCAAAGCCTATCTGAGCACTGTTGCTGAACACAAGCATCCAGTGTTACCAATTTGGAGACTTTATCACAGATTTGGTGACTTTTGCCGCTTTTCCACTACCAACGCGGCTGAGTTGGGCTGAGCCGTGCCGTGCTGAGTCGAGCTGAGTGGGGCTGTTGGCGTTGCATTTCGACTACAACCGCGCTGAACCGTGCTGGCTGGAAGTGGGTGGACACATTGGGTGGAGTTAGCGAAAGTGGGTGGACGTCAGGTGATGTCGTTAGGCGGCGCAAACAGTGACATCAGTGATCTTTTAAGCGGTAGTCTCATAGCCCGGAGAGTAAACAATAAACATGGAGGACATGGAGTCGTTAGTGTTGCTGGTCTTGGTGCTGTGGCTTGTTGTCACCGACAACACCAACAGATACTGGCAAGAGCGTATAGATGAGGCGAGGCGCATAAGGCTTCATAATTCTCGTAATTCTTAATTCTCCTTCTTCCGGGTTTACGGTGTTTACAGATCCCAGCGTGCTCGCGGGGTGTGTGTGGGCGTGTGAGGACACTCCTCCTCACCAATCAGTGCACAGGGGAGTGTCTCCTCACGCCCCCAACCTCACTCAGCTCGGTTTGGCTCGTTTCAGCCCCACTCCAAAACCGTGCGAGTTTTGGGGGCTGAGCAGGGCTGAAGCGAGCTGAGTCGTGCTGTTCTTAGATAGTCGAAACGCGAGCCGTGTCGGGCTCAAGTGAGCTGAAAAAGGGTGGTGGAAAGGGGCCATTTTACACTACGTTCACACTGCAGGCTGAAGTGACTCAAATCCGATCTTTTCGCCCATATGTGACCTGTATCCGATCTTTTATTGACAATATGAACGACACAGATCCGATTTTTTCAAATCCGACCCAGGCCGTTTGGATATGTGGTCCTAATTCCGATTCCTATCTGCTCTTTTCATATGCGACTTCAGTCTGAACCGCCAGGTCGCATTCATCCGACTTACACGTCATCAACAAGCCACAAACGTCACTATTCTGCGCTGAAGTAGGCGGCGGGTCTCTCAAAAAAAGTTACAACAACATGGCTTTGATGTTCCTTTGAACGGAGGTTGCAGTCACTACCCCGCAGAATGCCTGAGCCAAAACCCTTGCCCTCTTCCTTCTCAACCTCCTCCTTAACATCAGGCTATTGTGCATGTTCTGGCTCCGTCGCAACATCAACTGCATCATCGCCAGGTACTCCATGCTGGCTACTGTCATACACAGGAAACTTTAGGTTACTTCCGTAAACACTGGCCATGCTCACTGCGTGTGACGTCGTCATATCCTGCAACGCGCATGCGGAACACTTTTAGGTCGCTTTTCGTTCATACTGAGGATCACATACAAGTCGCATATATTTGTTAATGTGAACGACCTCACAAAAAAATCGGATTTCACAAAAAAATCGGAATTGAGCATTAAGCCTTGCAGTGTGAACGTAGTGTTAGACCCCTTTAGAGACGGGTTGTTTTACAATCAGGGTACAAAGTTTGTGTCACAGGGGTCCAAAATTCCAGTTTTTAAGTGAAGGGCAAGTTAAAGAACAGATTTCAGGTAATTTTTTGACGCGTGTGTATGGTAGTTTTGTGTAATCTGCTATAAGATAAAGAAGATTAAGTGTAGCTTTAAGCAGGGCTGGGAGAAACAAATGAAGTGATTCTCGGAGAGGACATTTTTTTTTTTTTGACAATTCAGAATCCACTACTTCCATAGTGCTTTTAAATATAAGGCTGTAAGCTTTGTGTTAGTCGTCTCTAATATTTATGTCCCAATATCTTGACCACATTTTAGGATGAAAATAATCATTTTAGATATGTTATTTTATATTGAAAAATTAGCTGTCTCGGAGAGGAAATTTTTTTTGACACAATTACATACTAATTTGATCAAAAACTTACTGGCATTCAACATTAAAACTTAACTATGTTTCCAATGATATGGAACCAAATATTTGTTTTATGGTATAAAGAATGATTTCAGTGCATCCCTTTTGGAGCTACCTGTGGTCAAAAAAGCACTTTTTCTAAATGACACGAGTAATTTTGCTAAATATGACATATATTGCTAGCCTAGTAAACTAGACCCACCCGCCTAGCAGCCAAAAATATTTTTGCCTAGCGAGTGGGTCTAGCCTCGCACCATATCAACAAAACACCCCGGGCATCAAATCGTGCCCGCCAATCACAACGCAATAGCCTGGCAAGCCAGACTAAATGTGAATATTTAGTCTGGCCTCGATCCGTAGACATTTCTGAAGGGTGTGGGAGGAACAACCCGCTGTCTTTCAAACTGTCTCTGTGCGTATAGGCCAACGCTCTGACCAATCAGCGCAACAGTGACTGTGACGTAGTCAGAGCGACAGAAAGCAGTGGGGGAGGCCTTGAAATAAATAATTTTTCAAAATGTGTATTAATTAATAAACAGGTTCTAGATATTAAGAAGTTTGGAGATAATGACCACAAGTTTGGAGTCTGTACCACATACTTAACATACACTTTTTTTTTTTTCCAAGTGTTTTTCAAGGGTTTGCTTAAACTGTTTGAGAGTTTTTATTTAGTGGTGTTTGGTGAAATAATTTCCCTTACATTTAAAATAACGGGAAAATAAGAAACAATCAAAAAGTAATGTTTCAAAGCTGTTTATTAATTCTTCGTACTGCACAAACTAGCCCCATTCTTTTGGCTACGAGCGGAGCCAGCTGGTAGATCAGACTTTTGCCATAGCCGGTCGGCAAAACAGCGAAAACGTCCTTCTTGAAAAGGAATGAGCGGAGAGCCTCTTCCTGCTCATGTTTCAACGAAAACTCCAAGTCTAATTCTTCTAAAACTGATTCCAAAGCGGAGTCAAACACGCGCTGTTCACTAGCCCGTAGCCATCTTTCCTGTTGTGCTTTCTCCAGCGTCGCGCAGCTTTGTCGTCACTCCTGCAAAAGCCCGCCCAAAGAATCCAAACAAAAACCTTGCGTTGTGATTAGCAGGAACAATTTGATGCCCGGGGTGTTGTTTATATGGTGCGAGGCTAGACCCACTCGCTAGGCAAAAAATATTTTTGGCTGCTAGGCGGTTGGGTCTAGTTTACTAGGCTAACAACGCAAGGTTTTTGTTTGGATTCTTTGGGCGGGCTTTTGCAGGAGTGACGACAAAGCTGCGCGACGCTGGAGAAAGCACAACAGGAAAGATGGCTACGGGCTAGTGAACAGCGCGTGTTTGACTCCGCTTTGGAATCAGTTTTAGAAGAATTAGACTTGGAGTTTTCGTTGAAACATGAGCAGGAAGAGGCTCTCCGCTCATTCCTTTTCAAGAAGGACGTTTTCGCTGTTTTGCCGACCAGCTATGGCAAAAGTCTGATCTACCAGCTGGCTCCGCTCGTAGCCAAAAGAATGGGGCTAGTTTGTGCAGTACGAAGAATTAATAAACAGCTTTGAAACATTACTTTTTGATTGTTTCTTATTTTCCCGTTATTTTAAATTTAAGGGAAATTATTTCACCAAACACCACTAAATAAAAACTCTCAAACAGTTTAAGCAAACCCTTGAAAAACACTTGGAAAAAAAAAAAAGTGTATGTTAAGTATGTGGTACAGACTCCAAACTTGTGGTCATTATCTCCAAACTTCTTAATATCTAGAACCTGTTTATTAATTAATACGCATTTTGAAAAATTATTTATTTCAAGGCCTCCCCCACTGCTTTCTGTCGCTCTGACTACGTCACAGTCACTGTTGCGCTGATTGGTCAGAGCGTTGGCCTATACGCACAGAGACAGTTTGAAAGACAGCGGGTTGTTCCTCCCACACCCTTCGGAAATGTCTACGAGCGAGGCCAGACTAAATATTCACATTTAGTCTGGCTTGCCAGGCTAATATATTGCCATACATTCACCAAAAATAACGTTATCACCAATTTTTTTTTTGCATGGTAAATAGAGCTATCACAGGGCTACAATAAACAACCAAGTTTATTTAGGGTGTATTCAGACCAGGATAGTTCGATAGTTCACTTGCTTTGGTCCGAACCAAATGTTTTTTTTATTTTTTCATTTTGGTGCGGTTCGCTTTCACACTGTACATTTTAGTAAGCGGACCAAAATCTGTCAACAAAGCCACGCGCCCTGAGGTCGTTCAGCTATTGGTCAGAGACGACACGCGCACAAAGCATTAAGTTCAAAAGTAGTCATGGAGGCTTTCCGTGCTGTTATTCTTTTTAATGTCATCAAAGCTATATGTTTTTTCCAGTTTTTACTGTTTTCACAATTGTGCGATTACTATGCTGTTGTACAAGTAATTTATCAACGACGACTTCAAAGGGCAAGGCGGCTACGGAGGATAGCGCTGATGAGCGCACATCATGTTGTGACAGTTCTGGCTCTTCACGCGTCTTGGAGGAGGTATGTGTCGGGATATTCGCCTTATCCGTCGTAATAGATGAATTTCTTTTTTGCGTCACTAGTACCGCCACTTTTTGAAAGAATGTCCCTGATTTTAATGTAGGTCTGACGGAGTTTCTTCACTTTTAGCCGACATTGTTCTGGGGAGCGCGTGAACCCCTTCTCCTTCATTTTCTCACTGAATACAGCAAACACGTCGGCATTTTTGTGTGTTCTCTCCAAAAGCTCAGATATGTGGACATCTGCCCATATATCCACAAGGGTACGCGTTTCTTCCTCGGCCCACGTTTGCCCCCTACTCATTTTTTGTACTCTGTAGTCTAGCCTACCACTGGTCTGAATGACTGAACGACTGTTGTAAGGTTCCCTTGACAACCGAAACAGTGTTTGCACTTTGCGGTGGAGTGTCAAGACTCTGTTTCCCATAATGCTCGACAAACGACGGAAGCTCCCAAGGTACAAAAAAGCAAACCTGTCAGATTAGGTCCGGTCTGCTTTCACACCTCCAAAAGATCCGCACCAGGGTTCCTTTGGTCCGGACCGAGTCCGACCTTGCAGCTCCGTCTCGGTCCGCTTGTTTGGTCCGGACCAGAGTTCGGTGGTTTGTATTCAGACCAACCCAAAAGGTCCGGACCAAGGGAAATTTGGGTCGTTTGGTCTGGACCAAACAACGTAGGTGTGAATACGCCCTTAGTCAAGCCTTTTGATATTGAAGATAATAAGTGTTAAATGTGATTTTTAGCTTGCGTACCCTGATTGTAAAACAACCCAGACTTTAATTTAAAAAAAGCCTTGTGACAAATCTACTGGCTTTTCCAGCACAAGCTAACAATTGTCTTAAACTCGATGCAGCTCTCCAGCTCACATCACAGCCGCCATTATTTGAGTTTAGAAAGCTGTTTCACTCGACTCGCCATCAGCGCATAACGCCTAAAGGCCCGGTCCCACAATACCGATAACTATAAATAAATCAGCCCCCTGCAGTTTATGTGGTCGGTGCTCACACCAGACCGATAACGATCCCTACAGCCCAGGCCTGGGTTTATCCGTATCGCTGAGATTGCTTCAGGAGCCATTTTTCCGGACCTGGACCTGATCTGATAAAACATCTGACCAATCCGTTTGTAACTGTGTACATGTGGTGTTGTCTGAACACGTGCTATTTTTCCCCGGGCATCTCTGTACATCCTTGTTGCGTCATGAAGTCACGGAATACAGATTCACGGAAAATAAAAAAAATATATAATACAAAGCACGGCTCTTTTATTCCCGGATGCGTGATTATTTTCCGTGAAATATCAATAGTAAATTAATAAAGTAAACATATAAAAGATGTGCAGGTAAGATATTTTAATTATGAACTTCACCAGTCCAAACATTTGTTTTAGACTTCAGGGCTCGACATTAACGCTTGTCCGGGACAAGTGATCCTTTATGTCGGACAAGTTCATCGTCTCAGTTACTTGTCCGATTGGACAAGTGCCAAAATACGCCGATATTCGGGTTACATATCAAATTTATCAGTTTATTCACACGATTTCCGAAGCATCTCACTCGACATATTGTTTTGATGAATCGCCGGATGTTTCTCTTCAGAAAGCGCGATGTGCGCATGCGCAATATTCCACTTGCGAAACCGGCCAATACCGCTTCGTGTATTTGAGCTGAAAAGTAAACGGTCGTTTACCAGACCCTCCAGGATTTTGCGATGTTGCGATTTGCAACTTCAACGCAAATTCAACCAATCCCCGCGAATACAGGGCGGTGTTGCAATTATACCCAATCACCGCAACTTTCCCACAAATTTGACCAATCGTTGGCGTCGTCTCGAAGTGACGTCGACAAACTACCTTCCGCCTTAAGGCCAATTTATGCTGACAACGCAGTCCTCGCAGACGGTGTCGCAGATGGCGTCTGCGTAGCCCCCCCCACCTTCGCAGACGCTCTGCGCGCACCTCCCAAAAATTGTGACCACCATAGAAGCCTCGCAGACAGCGTCGCAGACAAGAGGGCTCTGATTGGTCCACTCTACATCCGCTGTACACGCACTTCCGCTTCCCTACTTTCCCGGTTTGGTTTGTTTTCACTACCGCCATTTTTAAAAACACGAGTGAAGATGGAGCAGCACGAAGAGCGGTTGATCGAGGAAGTGAGGAAGTACGGACATCTATACGACTCCAGTTCTAGTCATTATAAGTAACCGGAGGATAAACACTCCACTAACCACACCCACCAACTACTCCTAGCGATTTCGCGACTTCGCGCCCCCTTGCGTTGTAGCGGTGAATAACATCGCGCACGCCTATTACTCCCCGCTCAACGATAAATTACAACTGTCTGCGAAAAGCTATCTGCGAAAGCCTTGTCGCAAGAGCATGCAGAGGCCTTTACTTCCGTGTTTCCGTTCAAGAGAAGCAGCATGTGCGAGTCAGTGTTTATACAGGCTTAAATTCTGTTACTGAAAGTGTGTTATGTTTACAGTGAAGGACTGTGCGCATTTTACATTATTTTTTTTACTTAATACAAGAAATTAATGGATGCCAACATTTTTGCCAAAATGGTATTTTATTTTCCACTGTTTAGGCAGCTTCAGCATCATACTGTGAGATTCTGTTCAAATTGTTTGTTTTTTTTCTTCTATGAAGCCTGAGCCATTTATTTTATTAGTTTATAATTATTGTTTAATTTAGTCTTCAGGAGAGACTGCCTGCACACAGTACTAGTATTAATAGTTTTTTTTTCTTACATGAAAGCTGAGGCGTTTATATTATATTTGAAGGTAACTTCATGTTGTGCTGTGAGGTTCTCTGCACTTTAACTTTTGAACCAACAGGAGCATTTGGATAAGTAAAGCCTATTTTTCTGCATTTTTGTAGTCCTGGTAATCTTTTATATTGGTAAAGATGTTTATAGGACCATTTCTCAGTGTCTTTGTTTTTTTTAATCAATAGTTTTTCAGTAATAACTTAATATTTAACATATCACTCAATTTTAATCACAAAAAGAGAAAATCGCAACAATTTCTCGCAACTTTCACTTCCTCCCGCAATGTAATCGCAACAAAAACCTAAAAAACACCGCAACTTTCATCGCAACCATTAAATACCATACAGGAGCCACAATGAATAATTAGACAACAATAATTAATCAGTGGAGGATATATATTCAAAGTTAATAATTTAAAAATGAAAATATACTGTATAATTTTAATTTTCTGGTTTTCAATTTCTCATAAATAAATTAAAGATTGATTAATCTGTGATGCATCATCCGTATGAAATCGGTAGCTAGTCTGTAATATACTGAAACATCCGTGACCGATCCGTAAATTATTAGCATCCGTATTAAAATCCGTAACCACTCCGTATTTTGTATCCTTTTTTATTATATTTCCGTAATCCGTGACCTATCTGTATTATATCAACCACTGGAGTGTGTGCATGGGTTGTTTTGAAGTCCAAGCTGTACAGTACGACCCGGAATAATGTGCGACCACTTGGAAAAAACTTCCATGGCTATTCCTAAGTTGTATATGCGTTTATTTCCCTGAGTGTCCGGACCAAGCGATATTATAGTCGGGATTATAGTTGTGGTGTTTCTGCTCCAGACTGGAACTAAACTCAGGCCGAGGGACAGTCAGAGTTGGAGTTATACTTATGTTTGGGACCGGGCCATAACTGTGTCGCACTTGCAACCAATCACTGATCACGACACACTGTTTGTCCCGCCCTCTCACCTCTTTGTTCTTCGTTTTAACTCTTTAATCCTTAAAGCAGTTGCTACAGCCACCCTTGTATATGTGTACACTGTTCACCCTTAGAACATATTTACAAGAAAAAAGTCTAAAGACAAGGTTTTGACAAGGTGTCATATGTCGTCATTAAGGGATACTGTATACACGGGGTCGTCATTAAGGGGTAAACTCATATTTTGGAGATGTTATATTTCATAAGTAATAAAAGTGAAAAAACATTTTCCTTCACGCCTACTCAGTGTCACTGCTTTTTTTTTTGGTCTACATTCTTGATAGAAAGTTGAGTTTCTGAGTATCCTGTAAATCGTGCATGGGACGGCACAGTGGTGTAGTGGTTAGCACGGTCGCCTCAGAGCAAGAAGGTTCTGGGTTCGAGCCCAGCAGCTGGCGAGGGCCTTTCTGTGCGGAGTTTGCATGTTCTCTCCGTGTCTGCGTGGGTTTCCTCCGGGTCCAAAGACATGCGGTGAGGTTAATATGGGACGGGCTTGGGCTGAGGTGCCTTTAAACGATAGCCTGGGGCCGCCCATCCTAAGCGTGACACAACACGAGGACCTGCTCCGAGCTTAGTCTGGCCAGGCAAGCTATCTATAGCATTTCCAAGCTCCCGAAAAATCGGGAACCAATCAACTTTGAGCATCTCCAACGGCCCTGGGTAGAGGCGTGTTCAAGGCACTGACGTAGTAGAACTGCGACCGGAAGCCATAGATTGTTTACAGAATCTATGCCGGAAGCGCTTCATTCACTAGAAACATTACGAACATGGAGCAAGTTCTCATTGAAAACGGAGCAAAGAGCAGCCCTGGAGGTATTTATTGAAAGGAAGGACGTTTTCGCCTTGCTCCCGACCGGCTTCGGTAAGAGTTTAATCTACCAGTTAGCCCCGTCGTGTCACATACGTCAGAGGAAAGAGTGATGTGATTGGTTTAAGCTTCGTCACAGCCTTTTCTGGCTTCGACCAGTAGCAAACTGAGGCATTTCAGGGAGGCGGGTCAACCACGGGCTCTGGGAAACGGTTTGGCTTAATAGCTTGGCCAGACCAAATGCTCGGAGAGCTTTGAAGTCGCGTTAGCCAGGCTGTTTAAACGAGGCACTGAACTCCCAACTGCTCCCCGGGCGCTGTTAGCGTGGCTACCCACTGCTCTGGGTATGTGTGTGTATGTGTGTGCGCGTGCACATGTGTGTGTTCACTGCTTCAGATGGGTTAAATGCATTAAGGAATTTCACAAGTGTGTGATGAATAAAGTTGTGCTTTCTTCCTTTCTTTCAAAGTTTCCTTCATGGTGCCGTGACCAAAGATGACTTCTTTCTGTAAGAAATTATTTCTTAAATAATTTCCTAATCATTATTAATTTTCCATTCTGTTATATTCGAAGAAAACATTCATGTAAAAACTTATTTGCATTTTGATATGTCATTGATCATGACGGTGGTTGTCAACCGGTGAGGCGCGGACACTCTCCCGGTGGGGTGGGGGGGGGGGGGGGGGGGGGAGTAGGCTAGGATGAGGGGGGGAAAAAATCATTTAAAAAAAAAATCACGAAAATTCCCATGTCGAAAATGCAAGTGGTTGGACTACTATAACACAAACAAATCAACCACACAGTTTCATTTCAAATTTACCAATACAGGGGGTAGTATTTTGAGCCTGTGACGCGATGTCATGTAACTGCTAGGCTAGCCTACTATATAAGCGTCTGCACACGCGTTGAGCTTCATTCACCCTAGTCTCATCTCTTGCCAAGTTTGCTTGTGCCAGCTCTCGCTAGTCTATCTGTTATCAGTGTTGAGATCAATCTACTTTAGGTCTTTACTTCAAACCCAAACAGTCTTTTTAAAGACTATCCCAATCTCAGTCCTAGCTATTTTTTAACTGCTAAGCGTGCACTTAGCTAATAGGGTAAGCCTCTGCCTTTTTCACCGTGTTGCAACACATACGACACACGTGACTAAGACAATCACTCACTCACTCAGGACTACAATCTTCTCATCTCATCATCTCTCGCCGCTTTATCCTGTTCTACAGGGTCGCAGGCAAGCTGGAGCCTATCCCAGCTGACTACGGGCGAAAGGCGGGGTACACCCTGGACAAGTCGCCAGGTCATCACAGGGCTGACACATACAGTGCGTTTACATGCACATCCAAATCGAGCTACTGTCGGTAATCGAGCTAAGGGTCCCAGCAGGGGTGCCAGAGAAATCCAATCCTACATGCACACAAGGAAATCGAGCTATTGTGTGAGGTACATTGTGCACCCGAGCCACAGGTGGCGCTACACGTCCCATTGTGTTGGTACACTTCCGGTTGTCGTCATGAAGAAGAGCTATTCAAGAGTGTAAACAAAGTTATCAGTTCCGTGTTCACAAGAAGAACAACGACGACGCTCACCATTTTCTCTTCTTCGTTCGTTCGTTCTCCTTGTTCCTCCTGACCTCTTCTGCTGCTCGCTACTACTACTGTTGTCATGCCGACCGAGGCTGTTGTGTTTCCCGCTTGTGGTCTCGTCACTTCCGGAAGGGGCAGTGCTGAAGTAAGTAGCTCGACTACGTAGCTCGATAGGGTTTACATGCACTAAGTAGCTCGGCTACAATCGCATAATCTAGGTCGCGTAGCTCGATTAGGCCAAAAAAAAAAAAAAACGTGTGTTTTTCCGGTTACGTAGATTTCAAAACTAGGGTAGGTAGGCAGGCTTTTTTTTTTTATTTTGTTCGAAAAAATTAACACAAACATCTTACAAAATAGTATTTTGGCACAGAATCCTTTATACCACACATCATAATAAAATAAAAGTGTTTTAAATCTTTAAACGAATAAAAAAAAAAAATATCGCGAGAGTTCGAGTTATGATCTATGGAAGCGTGTTGCTGCCACACTCAAAAAAAAATTGGCTTAGAATCAAGTAATTACGTGAAAAGATATTAACAAAGTTATCACATTTTTACAACATATTTATCATGTAATAACATAACATCACGTAATTTCATGACGTTATTTCATGATATTTTCATGTAATAACGTGAAAACACCTTATCAAGAAATAACGTGAAAATAACGTCCTAGGCTAGGCTACTTCCATTAAAAGCAGACGGCCTAGCCTAGCCTACTGTAGAACTTGGGTCGAGCAAAAACACCGAGCAAAAACATGGCTGAATCCTGAATGACTCCTATTTGTATAAATAGGGGACTACATAGGCGGCAAAATGTAGTGTTTTTCCCTGCCATGGAAGTGCACTTGTATACTGAAAAGGAAGCAATTTGCATTACAGCTTTGAATGAGGATTCAAAATGGCGGCTCGGCTCAGTTTTCTTTCCTCCTTCAGTATACAAGTGCGCTTCCATGTTTATGCAGGAGGGCTGATAGAAGTGGCGAAACATTTTACTTTTTATCGTTTCTTTCACAACTTGAATGCGTTGAAACAAAAAATTATGACAAACTAACGCCGCTTACACTAAAATATCGAGGGAAATTTGTAATAATTTTACGGTTGGCAATTTCAACTCGGAAATTCTCGATCGGTCGGGTTACCGGAAACACACTTTTTTTTTTTTTGGCCTTACATGTAAAAGTCGCGACTGGGAAAAAAACGAAAAAAAAGTTTAGGGTCGGGCAGTACGGATTAGGGTCGGTCGGGTAACCGGAAAAACACACTTTTTTTTTTTGGCCTTACGAGAAATCCAGTTCGGTTCGATTTCAGCCGAGCTAAGGTGTTTCCATGGCATTTAGAACTTCGATTTCAGTCGAGCTACGGCAGAAATTCGATTTTCTCTATGTGCATGTAAACGCACTGACAGAGAACGGCCAGTTCTGCTCCTTTATCTCCCGAGATTCAAACTCGTGATTTTTTTATTTTTTCTTAAATTATGAATGTTTTCGAACTGAAAAATACTGCAATTTAAGGTCATGTGAAGGGATTTATCATGTGCTGCTCTGCAATGAGAAAAGAATTTGCGTCGTACTTTAAAGAGGATTATCGCTCTTTTGCGTGGGTGCGAGATCCATTTGTGTGCACAGCAAACGAGCTGTCAATTGATACGCACGAACAGCTTATTGAGCTGAAGAGTGACAGTAGGCTGAAGGAACTTTTTACCTCCTGCCCTCTTTCGTCATTCTGGGCAGCACTGATGCAGGAATACCCTCAACTCCGTGACGTCGCCTTGAAGATTCTCCTCCCTTTCGCGTCCACGTATTTGCGTGAGGCAGGATTCTCAAAAATGACTGCACTCAAAACGAAATACCGCAATCGTGCACAAATCGAGGATGATTTGAGGCTATGCTTATCAGACATTGCACCAAGAATTGAGGATCTTTGCAAGGCAAAGCAGGCTCAGGTCTCACATTAACATCGCCTGCCTGCAAGCTTCTGTAAAACATGCAGATGATATGCCTATTATTAGGTCTAGTAAAGGGGGGGGGGCCAACTGCAATGAGCCAGCTTTAGGGGGGTCCAGCTTGAAAAAGGTTGAGAACCCCTGGATCATGATGATAGTATGCAAATGAGCCCGTGACGTCACCAAGCTACTTTTTTTTTTTTTTTAGCTTGCTTTAGCTACCTTGCCCTGAAAACCGTTAGCAATAGGGTTGCCACTAGAGCCCTGCACTCCCACGGGAGTCCCGCGGGACCCGACGCAAAGCAGTGCGGCGCGGGACAAATTTTGAAAGCTCATTGCGGGTGCGAGCAGGAAGGGGAGTGCACAATGCGGGAGCGGGCGGGAGAGGTGATAAGCTGCAGTCCCGCTAACTAAAAACGTGTTTAAAATAAAATTTATAAATTATTAATTTATGTCTATCATATATAATTTGTGCTGGATATTTTATTTGGCATTAATAAAAACATTTTAAGATGCCTAAATTTGCGGATGTGGTCTAATCTCGCGTACGTTTCCGATTCCTTTCCGCTCTTCCGTGTTTGAGATCTCCGATCATGGCAGAAGAGCAGAGCTCCTCTAGTGAAGCTCACAGTGCTTCAGAAGTAAGTGCTGCTTTCAAAAGAGGTACATTTACATGTACATTAAGCTCAGCATGTTTAATTCCCCAAGCCAATGACAAGAACTTTCGTGAGAAATAACGCGAACGTCTGCATCATGCAGGATTTGCGGGCGGGAGCAGGACAAAATATGGCAGGCGCGGGCGGGAGCGGGACTGAAAATCATAATTCTTTGCGGGAGCGGGACTGCACAATGCGGGAGCGGGACTGAAAATTCTGTCCCGCGCAGACCTAGTTGACACCCCGTCCCGTAAAATACGGAATCGTCCTTTATTTGGCAATTAAATCTTGTGTCCCGTATTGAACCGATACGGGACGCGATTTGTTCCGTATTTTCATAAATGTCCAATACACTTGTCTGTCTCACACGTATCAACACTAAATCTAACAATAATGAACAAAATAAAACAGGAAATACTCCGTTGCGGGATCTACCCAGGACACAAACCCCTCCCCTCTGTGTCACGCTCTGTACGTCTGTGTCTGGCTGCCTGCGTCACTGCGTGTGGCGCTGTCACGGTTGCCTAGAGACAGACAACACACACCGGCGCTGCTCAAAAAACCCGGGCCTTTTAAAAATGTCTGCTGCACCCGGGACTCCACCACGTCCTCAAAAGCGTAAACGCTTACAAAAACACAGACGTGAGTGGGAAGAGGCACATCCTTGGCTGGACAGCGTGAGTGGAGACGACAACAGAGCAAACTGTAAAGTCTGTTGGCGAGTGTGTTCAGTGGCGGACGGTGGGCTGTCTGACATTACACAGCATTCGTCAGGAGAGCAACACTGCAGATATGTAAGAACACAGAAGACACAAGCGTCAGCGTCACAGTTCTTTATACCCCAATCATCTCCTCAGAGTGATACGGTATGGGACATTATGTTTTGATTGTCGTTTGTTTGATTGATTGATTGATTGATTGTTTGAATTAATGATCATTCATCCGTCCGACTGGATGTGTTAAAAAGGATGACCGAGTTGTTAAGAAGTGAGGGAAATCTGTTTGTTTAAATCTGGTCTACTCCACAGACAAGAGAAGCACAACAGTTCCTGATGAACTCAGGACTGTTGAGGGAAGGAGTAATGTTTTAGTCTGGCTAACGCAACTCCAAAACTCTGCGAGCATTTGGTCTGGCAAAGATATTAAGCCCAACCGTTTCCCAAAGGCGTGGTTGACCCGCCTCCCTGAAACGCCTCAGTTTGCTACTGGTTGAAGCCAGAAAAGGCTGTGACGAAACTTAAACCAATCACATCACTCTTTCCTCTGACGTATGTGACGCGATGGAAACTGCTTGAGTACCTAACAGGAAGAAGATAAATACCTCCAGGGCTGCTCTTTGCTCCATTTTCAATGAGAACTTCCCGTTGAATGCTTTCAATACAGCATCTACCGCTGTGTCAAAGGCTTGCCGCTGCTCCATGTTCGTAATGTTTCTAGTGAATGAAGCGCTTCCGGCATAGATTCTGTAAACAATCTATGGCTTCCGGTCGCAGTTCTACTACGTCAGTGCCTTGAACACGCCTCTACCCAGGGCCGTTGGAGATGCTCAAAGTTGATTGGCTCCCAATTTTTCGGGAGCTTGGAAGGGCTGGAGATAGCTTGCCTGGCCAGACTAAGCTCGCAACAGGCCCTTGTGTTGCGTCACACTTAGGATGGGCGGGTGGGCGGGCCCAGGCTAGTAATGTTTTGCACTTTCTTGTTTTCTGCATTCTTGAATAAGCAGACATACATGTTTGTTGTGTTTTTGTTCTCTTTTTTCCTCTCTAAGTAAAAATGTCCCCAAGGTTCACAAAGAGAGTCCCTACACCAAGAACAGTTATGCACTTACATTTACAGTCATATTAAGTTCTCAATATATTTAGATTATATTTTAAAAGTTCACTGTTGCCCACTTGTACATTATACATTTTTACAGCATTGGTAATAAAGCATTTCAAGCTTTAAGTATGAGTAAGGCCATTATTAAAAAATGTTCTGTTTCCGGTCCACCGGCCGGGTGAGTGCCGTTTGTGCGGGTGAAATTTTTTTTTTAACGCCAGTTTTTCGACATTTTTTTCGGGTTCGTAAATCTAAAATCGAACTTGACATTTCCGCATTCCCAGGGCTTTCCACTAAGGCTCATACTAGCCAGCCATGACAAATAAGTAGCCAGCCGGGGGGAGTAAACACAAAATAAACTCCTGTGCACGCAGTTCCCAGGGTTAAGTGTATTTTCCACAGACCATTTATTTATTCACTTTACTCAAATACAAAGTAAAATGGCAGTAAATCTTTCTTTTCTTGCGTATTGCATCATGAGGCATTCCTGGCTTGTAAATCTCTTATTTTCGGTGCATGACACATTCATGCAGCTGAGCATGCGCCGAGTGCGCGCGCACACCGCATGTCGGGGCGCGGATGAGTTACTCTCCCTTGATCAACGGTTCAGTTTGACATTATTGTCAGTCCATTAGATAAACATTTAATTTTATTAAAATCGAAAATTAATATTTAGAGCCTGTGGGCTACAAAAATAGTCATTAAAGTGGCCGGCTGGACTTAATTGTGTGGCCGGCGCTTGTGGAAAGCCCTGTCGAATCAGCTCTGCGCATGCGCTGTGCGGCACAAAAAAATAGCAGCCACCATGAAGGAAGGAGATCCGGAGTTTTCAAACATTTGCTTAAGTGTGAAATCGCAAAATGGTATTCTAGCGAACAACAAAATAGTAAAGATTCAGAAAAACAAATCAATCATTCAGTGATCATTTTAATAGTGTAAATTCATCCGAACTAGGCCTAACGCTCAATTTAGAACTACAAAAAGTCCGTGTGCCGGACATTTTATTTAAGTACCTTTGTAAAAGTTTTGCAAATGTTGCAGTCAGCATTTAAAATGCTAACAAAGTTTTTGTACAAGTTTCAGTTGATTAAACCGTCATATTTTATTAAATGTGTCTGCTTTTGTAATAAAAAAAAGTACTGAAAGAAAAAGCAAACACAGCATTGCGATTTCTTATGCATCCATATATAATAAAAATAAAAAATAAAAAATCCCTCCCTCCCGACTGAAATTTTTTTTTGCCCGCCCGGTGGACAGGAAACGAATTTTTTTTTAAGGATGGCCTAATTGCTTTCTCGATCACCCCTTTACTAAAAACACCTACAAAATAAAACATACCCCTGCTGCGGGCACCCCACCCCATGGGAGTCGCGCCCGGGGTGGCCGTGGCCCCAAGGAGCCGTGGTGGGCGTGCCTTATTTTCATTTCTGAATGGTGGCAACCCTAGTTAGCAACACTGCAAGCATCCCACAATCACAACAAGCTGTGCTATCTGGAGATAAAAAAAAAAAAGTTCCCAACCGGAAAGTGTTAATATTTATCCAGTTATTTTAATGTATGTAATAAGAAACTACTCCTGTAATGATGCAGCTTTCCGCTTCCTAGCTAAGCTAAAGCTAACGCTGCGTCCACCTTAAGACAGCGCTCTCATTATATTATACAAATAAATGCACTGAATAAATAATTAAAACGCGTTTTATATATATATATATATATATATATATATATATATATTGTATAAGAAGTCAACATGCGGTAAGACATGAAACACCTTGTTTACACTTTTGCTACTCACCGCTTCATATTTCCTTCATAAAACCTCCGCTTCCGGTTTACAGCGGAAGTATTGTTCTTGTTGAAGCAAAGGATTCTGGGATGTGTAGTTAAAGCAGTTTTGGATGTTTATGTTGATTTCCTGAGAGAATACAGCGTTTGTGCTGGAAGCTGTGATTAATTTTAGTCTGAGAAAGAAAAAAGGGATGCATTTTTGGTTTGCACTTAAATAATTAACTTTGGAATCTTTCTCTCTTTCACTCACACACACTGAATAAAACATACTGATCGTTATGTTACAACCCCGATTCCAAAAAAGTTGGGACAAAGTACAAATTGTAAATAAAAACGGAATGCAATAATTTACAAATCTCAAAAACTGATATTGTATTCACAATAGAACATAGACAACATATCAAATGTTGAAAGTGAGACATTTTGAAAGTTCATGCCAAATATTGGCTCATTTGAAATTTCATGACAGCAACACATCTCAAAAAAGTTGGGACAGGGGCAATAAGAGGCTGGAAAAGTTAAAGGTACAAAAAAGGAACAGCTGGAGGACCAAATTGCAACTCATTAGGTCAATTGGCAATAGGTCATTAACATGACTGGGTATAAAAAGAGCATCTTGGAGTGGCAGCGGCTCTCAGAAGTAAAGATGGGAAGAGGATCACCAATCCCCCTAATTCTGCGCTGACAAATAGTGGAGCAATATCAGAAAGGAGTTCGACAGTGTAAAATTGCAAAGAGTTTGAACATATCATCATCTACAGTGCATAATATCATCAAAAGATTCAGAGAATCTGGAAGAATCTCTGTGCGTAAGGGTCAAGGCCGGAAAACCATACTGGGTGCCCGTGATCTTCAGGCCCTTAGACGGCACTGCATCACATACAGGCATGCTTCTGTATTGGAAATCACAAAATGGGCTCAGGAATATTTCCAGAGAACATTACCTGTGAACACAATTCACCGTGCCATCCGCCGTTGCCAGCTAAAACTCTATAGTTCAAAGAAGAAGCCGTATCTAAACATGATCCAGAAGCGCAGACGTCTTCTCTGGGCCAAGGCTCATTTAAAATGGACTGCGGCAAAGTGGAAAACTGTTCTGTGGTCAGACGAATCAAAATTTGAAGTTCTTTATGGAAATCAGGGACGCCGTGTCATTCGGACTAAAGAGGAGAAGGATGACCTGAGTTGTTATCAGCGCTCAGTTCAGAAGCCTGCATCTCTGATGGTATGGGGTTGCATTAGTGCATGTGGCATGGGCAGCTTACACATCTGGAAAGACACCATCAATGCTGAAAGGTATATCCAGGTTCTAGAGCAACATATGCTCCCATCCAGACGACGTCTCTTTCAGGGAAGACCTTGCATTTTCCAACATGACAATGCCAAACCACATACTGCATCAATTACAGCATCATGGCTGCGTAGAAGAAGGGTCCGGGTACTGAACTGGCCAGCCTGCAGTCCAGATCTTTCACCCATAGAAAACATTTGGCGCATCATAAAACGGAAGATACGACAAAAAAGACCTAAGACAGTTGAGCAACTAGAATCCTACATTAGACAAGAATGGGTTAACATTCCTATCCCTAAACTTGAGCAACTTGTCTCCTCAGTCCCCAGACGTTTACAGACTGTTGTAAAGAGAAAAGGGGATGTCTCACAGTGGGAAACATGGCCTTGTCCCAACTTTTTTGAGATGTGTTGTTGTCATGAAATTTAAAAATCACCTAATTTTTCTCTTTAAATGATAAATTTTCTCAGTTTAAACATTTGATATGTCATCTATGTTCTATTCTGAATAAATATGGAATTTTGAAACTTCCACATCATTGCATTCCATTTTTATTTACAATTTGTACTTTGTCCCAACTTTTTTGGAATCGGGGTTGTACAACTAGAGAATGAGAAAATGCCAAGTGAATGGAGAAAGAGTGTGCTAGTCCCAATATACAAGAATAAGGGAGATGTACAAAGCTGCAGTAATTACAGAGGAATAAAATCGATGAGCCGCACCATGAAGGGTATTGGAGGCGAGATTGAGAAGAGAGGTAGCAATCTGTGAACAGCAGTACGGGTTTATGCTAAGGAAGAGCACGTCGGATGCAATTTTTGCTTTAAGAATGTTAATGGAGAAGGCCGGAGAAGCTACATTGTGTGTCTGTAGACCTGGAGAAGGCATATGATAGAGTTATGGTATTGTATGAGAAAGAGTGGAGTGAATGAGAAGTATATCAGAGAACAATGAAACAGCAGTGAGGTGTGCAGTTGGAACGACTGAATGGTTCAAGGTGAAGGTGGGACTCCATCAAGGATCTGCTTTGAGTCCTTTCTTGTTTGCCATAGTGATGGATAGCTTGATGGACGAAGTGAGGCAAGAGTCACCATGGAACATGATGTTTGCGGATGATATTGTGATATGTGGTGAAAGTTGGGTTTGGAGAGATGGAGGGATGCATTGGAACGAAGAGGAATGAAGGTGAGCAGGAGCAAAACAGAATACATGTGCATCAATGAGAATGGGGATGAGAGTGGAGTGAAGATGCAAGGAGTAGACGTAAAGAAAGTTGGTGAATTCAAGTACCTGGGGTCAACTGTGCAGGAAAATAGGGGCTGCAATAGTGAGGTGAGAAAGAGAGTGCAGGCAGGGTGGAGAAGGATTTCGGGAGTCGTTTGTGATCGGAAAGTCCCAGCAAAACTGAAAGGTAAGATGTATAAGGCAGTAGTGAGACCAGCTGTGATGTATGGATTGGAGACCGTACCCTTAACGAAGAGACAGGAGGAAAAGTTGGAGGTGGCGGAGTTGAGGATGTTGAGGTTTGCAATGGGAGTGATGAGGTTGGACAGGATAAGGAACGAGCACATCAGAGGGACAGCACATGTGGAGAGCTTGGGAATTAAGCTAAGAGAGATGAGACTGAGATGGTATGGGCACATCCTGAGAAGAGATGCAGAGCATGTGGGAAGGAGAATGTTGAGGATGGAGCTGCCAGGCACACAAAAACGAGGAAGGCCAAAGAGGAGATACATGGATGTGGTGAGAGAGGACATGAAAGTGGCAGGTGTGGTAGAGAAGGATGCTGAAGACAGGGAGCAATGGAGACGAAAGATCCGCTGTGGCGACCCCTAATCGGGAGCAGCCAAAAGAAGAAGAAGATCATTATGTTACAACTGTAGATTATGCGTAAGTGTAAGGGGATGATGAGGACAGTGTGGCGATGTCCGTTCCCTACATTATATACATTATTAATATCTCCAAGACCATTGTGTTGGGAGGCGAACACCTGATTTCCCCCACCCCCTCTTTGAACCCCTGAGGATAAATGGACAGGCAGTGGAGCAGGTAGAGGCCTTCAGGTACCTGGGCACGGAGATAGACAATCTCATGTCTTTCTCCCAACACATCGACTCGGTGTACAAGAAGGCACAACAACGCCTGTTCGTGCTGAGGAAACTCAGGGGCTTCAACGTCACGGTTGTGTACAAAGCACTCGTTGAATCCGTACTTATTTTCAAGATCTCATCCTGGTTCAACTTCATCTCTGTTAAGAACAAGTCAAAGCTTTCTTGTATCATTCATCAAGCAAGTAAAATAGCTGGTGAAAACCAAACTCAGTTATCTATACTCCATACACAAGCAGTTAAAAGGAAGGCTAACCACATCACAGCAGATCCCACCCACCCCCTGCACAAGTCTTTCCAGTTAGTACCATCAGGTCGCCGCTATGGAGTCCCCTTGCCAAGAAAAACATATTCTGCAACTCATTCATTCCCACTGCCATAAAAACCTTAAATAAATAATAACATCTCTCTACTTTTATAACCATCATCACGATATAAACACAAGGTTAATCGGCTCACCATTAGTATTATCATTTTATTCTCCTGTTCCATTTATTTAGCCACTTTCATTCTGATTTTAGGAACATATATTTTGTATATCAATTGTCTGGTTGTTTTTTGCACCATGCTTAAGATGATTTTCTCTCATGACAGACAATAAAATTTTTCTGATTCTGCTCAACCCCCGACTCCGACCCCATCTCCCCGATTACTGTTCCCCCACGACTATGCCCTTTTCAGTAATTCGTGTGCTTGCTGCTAGCATATTAGCCTGAGAGTGTTAGCATGCTAACAATTAATATGTTAGCCTTTAGCATGTTAAAATGGTAGCTGCTGTTAACGTTATCAGTTAACATATTGGTATGCGGCAGCACGGTGGTGTAGTGGTTAGCGCTGTCGCCTCACAGCAAGAAGGTCCGGGTTCGAGCCCTGTGGCCGGCGAGGGCCTTTCTGTGCGGAGTTTGCATGTTCTCCCCGTGTCCGCGTGGGTTTCCTCCGGGTGCTCCGGTTTCCCCCACAGTCCAAAGACATGCAGGTTAGGTTAACTGGTGACTCTAAATTGACCGTAGGTGTGAATGTGAGTGTGAATGGTTGTCTGTGTCTATGTGTCAGCCCTGTGATGACCTGGCGACTTGTCCAGGGTGTACCCCGCCTTTCGCCCGTAGTCAGCTGGGATAGGCTCGCCTGCGACCCTGTAGAACAGGATAAAGCGGCTAGAGATAATGAGATGAGATGAGATTTTACCATGTTCGCTGTTAGCATGTAGCATGCTAGCCTTAACATGTTAGCATGATAGCTGTTCTGCTCCAGCTCAGCAAGCATACTTTGCATTTTCTCTGCGGAAATGCAGTCTAGTTTAAACTAATTTACCGGAAGAAATTATGTTAAGAACAAACTCATCGTTCATATCCAAGGCTGGAGTTGCCTGCAAGTGACTGTATTTATAATAAAACTATTCAAAACAATTCCAGGATGTTAAATATGAAACGGAACTTGCAGCAGGACAACAATCTAAAACACAGCCCAGGAAACCCACAGAGAACCCAAAGTGCCAAAGGGCCATGACTTCTGTGGTCAAAAGAACTGATCTGAAGATGGCTTTGCGTGGGTTACAGAACATTCAGAAAAGGAGATGCAAACTTCTGAAGGGATATATAATTTATAATAACTTAACATGGACGAAGCAACCATTTCTGTTAAGAATGAAGAGACATCTTGAAAACCTAATGCACTAAAGGGCTTCGTTGAATAAAATTTCCTTTTCATTCATTCATCTCATCTCATTATCTGTAGCCGCTTTATCCTGTTCTACAGGGTCGCAGGCGAGCTGGAGCCTATCCCAGCTGACTACGGGCGAAAGGCGGGGTACACCCTGGACAAGTCGCCAGGTCATCACAGGGCTGACACATAGACACAGACAACCATTCACACTCACATTCACACCTACGCTCAATTTAGAGTCACCAGTTAACCTAACCTGCATGTCTTTGGACTGTGGGGGAAACCGGAGCACCCGGAGGAAACCCACGCGGACACGGGGAGAACATGCAAACTCCACACAGAAAGGCCCTCGCCGGCCCCGGGGCTCGAACCCAGGACCTTCTTGCTGTGAGGCGACAGCGCTAACCACTACACCACCGTGCCGCCCATAATAAAGGTCTTCTTATCTTATTTTATCTTATCTTATCTTACCGTGCCGCCGTGGCAAGTGTATGATTTTGGTATGTAATGAGTCAGAAAGTTTTGATCCTTGATAATTTTTGATTCATGTTGTCACGGGAACTCTCACATATACACAATATGGTTGAAAAATAAAAATACATGCTTATTGAACGTTCCGTTCCAGATTTCTCCCTCTGTTGCTCTTATAATAATCTTTGAAGTCTTTCCACTAGATTTTGGGGCGTGGCTGTGGGATTTGTGTTCCTTCAGCTCAGGTACAAGAGCGTTAGTGAGATCAGGTGCTCATGTTGGGCTGATGAGGTTGAGGAGGCTCCAGTTTGAGTTCCAGTTCATCCCAAAGGCGTTCAGTGGGGTTGAGTTCAGTCAGGGCTCTGTGCAGGACACTCAAGTTCTTCACTCCAACCTTCACCTTACATCATGTCTTCATGGAGCTCGATTTGTGCTTGTTGTCATGCTGGAACAGGTTTGGGCCTCTTGGTTATGGTGAATTCTATTCAACTGTGCGCTTCTAACCATTTCCAGAAGAATTGTATATGGGTGTGATGGTCAGGCGTCCAGCTGTTGCAGCGTTCAAGTGGTGTCTTTGGTGATGTACAAATGTAAGTATGGTATCAGGAATGTATCATTTTTTTAAACATTTCAGCTACTGCACAAATAATTTTTTGGAACTTTTCACCGCATACGTGGGTATACGTCATGTGTGAACATCCAGGTCAAAGGGCAGTTAAAGGTAGACTGGCGTTCAGATTTTTCAAGTGTAGGTCATAAAAAGAATTTTCCCCGACCCCCAATTATTTTTGTTTAGTGGACTGAAAGCTACTGAATTCGAATCACAGACTTCCAATTTGATTAGTTTTTTTAAAAATAGAACAATTAATGAATTTATCTCCACGTGGCCCTAAATTCTCCGCTATTTTTTTCCTGCTTCACCATGACCCAATTCAAGATATTACATCATGCATCACGTGGTGGGCTTTTCCCGTTCACGCAAGGCATTGTGGGATACAAATTTGAAACAGGAGAGAAAAATGGAGGACGTGAGTGTGCGAATGAAACGTGAAAGACCGACTACAGTACCGGAAAGCGAGAAGAAGAAAAAAATGTTGTTATATACGAAGGAAAGGAAACACAGGACCAAATGAATAAATATCAGCGGTCAGCGAGCACCTCGGTGTGATCAGCTGTTCGTTTAGCGACAGAATGATGGAACTGTAAAATGATGCACGCTCAAAGGTAAACCTGAGAGAATGTGCTTCCTCACATTATATCTGAAGAGCAAAATGGTTTTATAAAGGGACGTCAATTGTTTTTTAATACCCGTACACTTTTCAATACAATTTATTCAAAACATTCGGCTGAACTTCCTGAACTTGTGATTTCTTTAGATGCTGAAAAGGCATTCGATAGGGTAGAGTGGGAGTACTTGTTCGCAGTTTTAAAGAAATTTGGATTTGGTGATACATTTATTTCTTGGATTCGCCTCCTTTATTCATCCCCTAAAGCCAGTGTCCATACTAATGATGTCTATTCTGATTATTTTGCCCTTGGACGTGGCACTCGCCAAGGTTATCCTTTGTCATCGTTGCTCTTTGCTATTGAGCCTCTGTCTATTACCTTACGATCTTCCCCCTTACTCAAAGGATCACACGTAATGGAACTGAATATAAATTATCGCTATATGCGGATGATTTGTTATTGTATATAACCGATCCCACTCACTCTGTCCCTGCTGTTTTAAGTATTCTGGAGAACTTCGGCAACTTTTCAGGTTATAAATTAAATCTGGGGAAAAGTGAGTATCTTCCCGTTAATATTGCAGCATGTCATCTTCAACAGGCAGGTTTACCTTTTCGATTTAGTCCATCAGGGTTTAAATACCTGGGTATTAACGTGACTCGTTCTTTGTCTAGCCTTGCATCAGCTAATTTCATTCCCCTTATCTCAAAGGTGACTTCTGATATTCAAAGATGGGGTAATCTCCCCCTTTCATTAATCGGCAAGATCAATGTTGTTAAAATGAATATTTTACCAAAATTTCTATTTTTATTCCAGTCAGTTCCTCTTTTTCTGCCAAAACATTTCTTTGACTCGCTGGATAAAATAATCTGTTTGTTTATTTGGGCTGGGTTGCTACTGGTTAAAATTTCCCAGATACTCTTGGTGTAAATTGGAACTATCATCCTGTAGGGGATCCTCTATACCTGCTCTACTTTATTCCTCTTTACCTACAAAACCCTCTCTATACAGTGGGTACGGAAAGTATTCAGACCCCTTTAAATTTTTCACTCTTTGTTTCATTGCAGCCATTTGCTAAAATCAAAAAAGTTCATTTTGTTTCTCATTAATGTACACTCAGCACCCCCATCTTGACAGAAAAAAACAGAAATGTAGAAATTTTTGCAAATTTATTAAAAAAGAAAAACTGAAATATCACATGGTCATAAGTATTCAGACCCTTTGCTGTGACACTCGTATTTAACTCACTTGCTGTCCATTTCTTCTGATCCTCCTTGAGATGGTTCTACTCCTTCAATGGAGTCCAGCTGTGTTTAATTAAACTGATTGGACTTGATTAGGAAAGGCACACACCTGTCTATATAAGACCTTACAGCTCACACTGCATGTCAGAGCAAATGAGAATCATGAGGTCGAAGGAACTGCCCAAGGAGCTCAGAGACAGAATTGTGGCAAGGCACAGATCTGGCCAAGGTTACAAAAGAATTTCTGCAGCACTCAAGGTTCCTAAGAGCACAGTGGCCTCCATAATCCTTAAATGGAAGAAGTTTGGGACGACCAGAACTCTTCCTAGACCTGGCTGTCCAGCCAAACTGAGCAATCGTGGGAGAAGAGCCTTGGTGAGAGAGGTAAAGAAGAACCCAAAGATCACTGTGGCTGAGCTCCAGAGATGCAGTAAGGAGATGGGAGAAAGTTCCACAAAGTCAACTATCACTGCAGCCCTCCACCAGTCAGGGCTTTATGGCAGAGTGGCCCGACGGAAGCCTCTCCTCAGTGCAAGACATATGAAAGCCCACATAGAGTTTGCCAAAAAACACATGAAGGACTCCCAGACTATGAGAAATAAGATTCTCTGGTCTGATGAGACGAAGCTTGAACTTTTTGGCGTTAATTCTAAGCGGTATGTGTGGAGAAAACCAGGCACTGCTCATCACCTGCCCAATACAATCCCAACAGTGAAACATGGTGGTGGCAGCATCATGCTATGGGGGTGTTTTTCAGCTGCAGGGACAAGACGACTGGTTGCAATTGAAGGAAAGATGAACGCGGCCAAGTACAGAGATATCCTGGAAGAAAACCTCTTCCAGAGTGCTCAGGACCTCAGACTGGGCTGAAGGTTCACCTTCCAACAAGACAATCACCCTAAGCACACAGCTAAAATAACAAAGGAGTGGCTTCAGAACAACTCTGTGACCATTCTTGACTGGCCCAGCCAGACCCCTGACCTAAAACCAATTGAGCATCTCTGGAGAGACCTGAAAATGGCTGTCCACCAACGTTCACCATCCAACCTGACGGAACTGGAGAGGATCCCCAAATCCAGGTGTGAAAAACTTGTTGCATCATTCCCAAGAAGACTCATGGCTGTACTAGCTCAAAAGGGTGCTTCTACTCAATACTGAGCAAAGGGTCTGAATACTTATGACCATGTGATATTTCAGTTTTTCTTTTTTAATAAATTTGCAAAAATTTCTACGTTTCTGTTTTTTTTCTGTCAAGATGGGGTGCTGAGTGTACATTAATGAGAAATAAAATGAACTTTTTTGATTTTAGCAAATGGCTGCAATGTAAGAGTGAAAAATTGAAAGGGGTCTGAATACTTTCCGTACCCACTGTATACCGATAACCAAGAGGTTCTTAACACACTTAAGATTTGTTATCAATTTAGACGGCACTTTAAATTTGTAGCTGCATCTTCTTCGGGTCCTTTAAATAACAACCATTTATTTCCTCCATCACTTTCGGACTCGACATTTTCAGTGTGGTTTGACAAGGGTATTACACGATTCAAAAATTTATATGTACATGGTGTCTTCGATAGCTTTGCCGATTTGTCATCTCGCTACGGCCTCCCTGTTACTCATCTGTTTCGCTATTTTCAAACTCGCAATTTTGTTACCAAGTATTTCCCTAATTTCCCCTCTTTACCTCCAGAACAGCAGTGGGAAACCATGCGATCATTTATTCCTCATCACAACGGAATCATTTCGAAGTTGTATGATATTATCTTGGCTTTTAGCGACCACTCAAATGCTAAACTTATGCCGCTTTTCCACTACCAACGCGGCTGAGTCGGGCTGAGCCGTGCCGTGCTGAGTCGAGCTGAGTGGGGCTGTTGGAGTTGCATTTCGACTACAACCGCGCTGAACCGTGCTGGCTGGAAGTGGGTGGACACACTGGGTGGAGTTAGCGAAAGTGGGTGGACGTCAGGTGATGTCGTTCGGCGGCGCAAACAGTGACATCAGTGAGCTTTTAAGCGGTAGTCTCACAACCCGGAGAGTAAACAATAAACATGGAGGACATGGAGTCGTTAGTGTTGCTGGTCTTGGTGCTGTGGCTTGTTGTCACCGACAACGCCAACAGATACTGGCAAGAGCGTATAGATGAGGCGAAGGCGCATAAGGCTTCATAATTTTCGTAATTCTCCTTCTTCCGGGTTTACGGTGTTGACAGATCCCAGCGTGCTCGCGGGGCGTGTGTGGGCGTGTGAGGACACTCCTCCTCACCAATCAGCGCACAGGGGAGTGTCTCCTCACGCCCCTAGCCTCACTCAGCTCGGTTTGGCTCGCTTCAGCCCCACTCCAAAACCATGCGAGTTTTGGGTGCTAAGCAGGGCTGAAGCGAGCCGAGTCGTGCTGTTCTTAGATAGTCGAAACGCGAGCCGTGTCGGGCTGAAGTGAGCTGAAGCGAGCTGAAGTGAGCTGAAAAAGGGTAGTGGAAAAGGGCCATTAAGTGTACTTGGGAAGGGGAATTGGGAATACAAATACACGAGGAGTTCTGGGAGCAGGCCATAGAGAGGGTACGATCTACCACCTCTTGCGCTCGTCTTGGACTTATTCAATTTAAGGTCTTATACAGGGCACGTTTCTCTAAATCCAGACTATCTGAACTGTATTCGGAAGTTGAGGACAAATGTGACAAATGTCACGGCTCTCCTTGTCACCTTAGCCACATGTTTTTTCTTTGTCCTGTTCTGAAAGGATTCTGGGCGGGCTATTTTACTATTACAGTATGTCGACTGTTCTTGGGTTAAATCTCCAACCTTGCCCTCTGATTGCTACACTACCGTTCAAAAGTTTGGGGTCACCCAGACAATTTTGTGTTTTCCATGAAAAGTCACACTTTTATTTACCACCATAAGTTGTAAAATGAATAGAAAATATAGTCAAGACATTTTTCTGGCCATTTTGAGCATTTAATCGACCCCACAAATGTGATGCTCCAGAAACTCAATCTGCTCAAAGGAAGGTCAGTTTTATAGCTTCTCTAAAGAGCTCAACTGTTTTCAGCTGTGCTAACATGATTGTACAAGGGTTTTCTAATCATCCATTAGCCTTCTGAGGCAATGAGCAAACACATTGTACCATTAGAACACTGGAGTGAGAGTTGCTGGAAATGGGCCTCTATACACCTATGGAGATATTGCACCAAAAACCAGACATTTGCAGCTAGAATAGTCATTTACCACATTAGCAATGTATAGAGTGGATTTCTGATTAGTTTAAAGTGATCTTCATTGAAAAGAACAGTGCTTTTCTTTCAAAAATAAGGACATTTCAAAGTGACCCCAAACTTTTGAACGGTAGTGTATATTTGGGATTCCTGACCCCTCACTTGCACTTAACTCTACACAAAAGGATATTATAGCGTTCACATCCTTACTAGCAAGACGTTTATTACTGTTACATTGGAAATCTGCTAAATATCCTTCTATCTCCCGGTGGCTTACAGACATCATGTTTTTTTTAAAACTTGAGAAGATTAAATACACGTTGAGAGGCTTTACGGCCAAATTTTTCCACAAATGCCAACCCTTTCTTTCTCATCTCTCTAGCCGCTTCATCCTTCTACAGGGTCGCAGGCAAGCTGGAGCCTATCCCAGCTGACTATGGGCGAAAGGCGGGGTACACCCTGGACAAGTCGCCAGGTCATCACAGGGCTGACACATAGACACAGACAACCATTCACACTCACATTCACACCTACGGTCAATTTAGAGTCACCAGTTAACCTAACCTGCATGTCTTTGGACTGTGGGGGAAACCGGAGCACCCGGAGGAAACCCACGCGGACACGGGGAGAACATGCAAACTCCACACAGAAGGGCCCTCGCCGGCCCCGGGGCTCGAACCCAGGACCTTCTTGCTGTGAGGCGACAGCGCTAACCACTACACCACCGTGCCGCCCCCCCCTTTCTTTCTTATTTAACTAATTTAGAGGTACTGCCCGATTGAATGTGTGCCTGCTATGGTTGTATCTTTTATATCACATGAATAACCAGTAGTAGTTGTGTTGGTCATGGTGAGCTGAGTGGGGCGTGGGTGGGTGTTCATTGTCTATTACACTGCACTCTGTAATTTAATTTAATTTCTTTAAGTTGATTTATTTTCTTCTACATTCTTATCAGAGTGTTTTGTTTTGGCTGTTGGTCAAAAAAACAAAGAAACAAAAGGTAAATTGTATTTCTATGACTGGAAGCATTTTGTATTTCCTCTGTCTGCTTGACTGCGTGATTTCATGCACATTATTTACTTTATAATAAATAATAATAAGTTACATTTATATAGCGCCTTTCAAAAAACCCAAGGACGCTTTACAATTATAAACAAGGAAAGAAAAAATAAATAAAAAAAACATATAATTAAAAAAAATAAATAAAAAATAAAAAGTCCACCAAGTAGGGGTCAGGATGTAATTCCCGTGATGTAGCAGCCATAGTCCCACCAAAAGGCGCACGAAAACAAGTCCCACATCTCCAGCACCGCCGTCGTGACGCCGTCAGCAACATCGCTCGAACACCACGCCGTGGCTCCACAAAGCGAGCAGAGAAGCTCCGCCACGCAGAGCGCTGGTGTGTCCCAAACCGCCTGCACAGCCGCCGCGACACCACCGAGCAACATCGCTCGGAACATCACGCCAAGCGTTAAAGCGCAGAGCGCTGGACAACCACGATGTAAAATGAGCAACGAGCTCACTGCAGTCCACAGCTGGGAGCGCAGGCATCACCCACAGCGAACCAAGGCCTGGAGGGAACCGACACCCAAAACTGGGTCCGGAGCTACACTACAACCGGTGGACAAAACACTCAAACAAACATCAAACTACACAAACACACAGAAAAAAAATAGAAAAAGAAATAAAATAAAAAAGCTCTGGTGAGAAGCGGCAGCCAGAACGCGCACGACATACTCTCAACCGGAAACGGAAACGAAAAAAAAAATTAATCCCTTTAACTTTAATCCCCTCAAATTAAAATTAAATAACTTCCCAGCCACAGAATGTCTCAATATGTTGAGAGATATTACAGAAATAAACATTTATCACAATGACTACATTTCAGAGGGAACTAAATTTCACTGATTTTATGAAATCGAAAGGTCGTCTACTTTTAAGATAATGGCGGTGTACGTCTGAATTGTGTCTTTACGTCTCTTTTGCATAACCATAAAACGAATGACAGGAGTCGGTACGGATTCAGCCCTAATCTTGAGAAATTCTGAGAAATCTTACAGGTGCTGTTATTGGATGGAATTGAATTACGCTCCCCGTCAGGTGCGACGATGGGGACCCTTGCAGCCTTTTCATGATGCTTTCTGCGTCTCTCGATAGCTCTTGCTGTCAGCCTATCTTCAGAAAGCTGATTTCCAGGGTGTAATTTGCTCCTCCACTTCTGTTGGTCCTTTGTGGTTTGGTACCAGGACTGGCTGTCAAATCCAAAGATTTGTAGGTCTTCCTTCACACAGTCCTTCCCAAGTCTGAGTTCACTGAATAACAGTTGCTTGGGGATTCTGGAGTCATCCATCCTTTCCAAGTGCCCGAGCCAGCGGATCCTGTTTCCTCTTAACGTTGTGGTTGTGCTTTTGCATGGTGCAGAACGTCCACATTGGTTACATGCTGCCACCATTTGATATGAAGAATTTGCCGTAATGATCCTGTTCTGATGGAACATTTCCAGACGGCAGATGTAGTGAACTAACGTTGGCCATGTTTCAGATCCGTAAAGAAGCGAAGGTAGAACTATTGCCTTGTAGACGCTCAGCTTGGTAGATAGAGGTTTGTTCCAGCGTCTAGATCGCAAGGCATTAAACACTGCTGCAGCACCACCAGACACTTTTTGTTGTACAATATTTCTGAATCAGTTATCTGACATATCGCCTCCAAGGGATGTGAATGTTTGGACAAGCTTCAGCTTAACTACTTATTAACTGAACGCAAAGTCTTTATGGGAAAATATCAGACCGAGGTGTTGACAGTACGAACGCCGAGGTCCGTACAAGAAGACCTCGGGCTGATATTTTCCTGTAAAGATCAAGCAAGTGAGAAGTTTACTATTTGGCTTTTTTTATTTCTAAGATTAAAATAGATGCTTGTTATAACGAGGCGTGACGCTGTTTTCACTCACATCATATCTGTAACGTAGTTGAGTCATGCATGCAGAATAAACAGCTAGCGGTTTCAAAACTGAATGTCTGTTAGCGGTTTCTGAATGCTCTTCGCTGCTCATTTCTTGAATAACTCAGTGACTCGTTTGTCTTTTGTGTTCCGACCGTTTTTGATGTCCACTTCAATTTTTTTGTCATTTTGTTTTTGTTTGTTTTTTGCAACATTGAAATCCAGCAGCTTGGAAAGAAAGTCCATAATCGCCCATGGGCATTACGGGAAAATACTGCCCGCCAAGGAACCAATCAGAGTGCACGATTTTAGCAGAAGTCTCTTGTGCCATATAATAATTCAAATTACTGAAAAGGGCATACTTGCGGGGGAACAGTAATCGGAGGGGGGGATGGGACAGGGTTTGGAGTCGGGGTTGATAATGTAGGGAATGGACATTGCCACAGTGTCATCATCATCACCACCATCAAAATACTGCTTGCCAAGGAACTGATCAGAGCGCACGATTTTACCGGAAGTAGCTTCTCATCTTATTATCTCTAGCCACTTTATCCTGCTCTACAGGGTCACAGGCAAGCTGGAGCCTATCCCAGCTGACTACGGGCGAAAGGCGGGGTACACCCTGGACAAGTCGCCAGGTCATCACAGGAAGTAGCTTGTTTCATATAATAATGTTATTAAATTGCAGCAGTGTAAGAGGAATAAAAGACTCCAGGCCGAGGATATCCTGTTATAGGAAGGGAAAATAATCTTCTTCAAGATGGATGTTGACTTCGCTTTATACACTGTCAGAAACAGGGGTACAGAAGGAGTCCATTTCTGTCCTCCAACGTACTGTACAATGTACCCACCCTAGGGGTCATTATTGGACCTCAAGGTAGAGCCCTGCACTCCCGCGGGAGTCCCGCGGGACCCGCCGCAAAGCAGTGCGGCGCGGGACAAGTTTTGAAAGCTCATTGCGGGCGCGGGCGGGACCGTAAGTGCACATATGCGCGCGGGCGGGAGCGGGGGTGCACATATGTGGCGCGGGTGGGAGCGGTGATAACCTGCAGTCCCGCTAATTAAAAACGTGTTTGAAATAAAATTTATAAATTATTAATTTATGTCTATCATATATAATAAAAACATTTTAAGATGCCTAAATTTGCAGAGAGAGTCAGAATGCCAGATTGAGTGAGGAATGGCATCTTAAATTTGCCATTGATCACCCTAACGGGAAATCCTTTGATCACTCTAATGACTCGTAGTTCACACCCAGCTAGCAAGAGAACCATGAGTGAAGTGATTTACTGCTTGCGTTAATCTACAACTCTAATCAGAGAGACAGGTTACACAGTGACGGTAGGCTTGACTCAATGCTATCCCAGAAATCCTTCCTGTAATATGCAAATTTGGCTGTCCAATCAGAGGCGGCCAAATTTGCATATTACAGGAAGGATTTCTGGGATAGCATTGAGTCAAGCCTACCGGCACTGTGTAACCTGTCTCTCTGATTAGAGTTGTAGACTAACTCAAGCAGTAAATCAATTCACTTCTCTTACTAGCTCTGCTTTGCAATAAAAAAAAAAAAAACACCATTGGTACAAAGCAAGCCCATTCACTTTTTTATGCTGATCAGAGAATTACAATGGTTTCTCATGTGATAAAAATGTGCGATTCTCGATTAAATATTTTAATCGCTTGACAGCACTAATTATTATTATTAGAGACACTACATGCTGAATTCAGAAACAAGGTAAATAATAACAAACGTGAACGTGAGCTGTAGATATTTATGCTCAAATCCACTCAAAGTAGGGGGCGGGGCACCATCACGCTGTGTCAAGACAAGAACTTTCCTGAGAAATAACGTGAACGTCTGCATCATGCGGGATTTGCGGGCGGGAGCGGGACAAAATATGGCAGGCGCGGGCGGGAGCGGGACTGAAAATCATAATTTTTTTGTGGGCGCGGGCGGGAGCGGGACTGAAAATCATAATTCTTTGCGGGCGGGAGCGGGACTGAAAAATCCGACCCGCGCAGACCTCTACCTCAAGGTAACTATTGCCCCTTTTCCACCAAAGCAGTTCCAGGGCTGGTTCGGGGCCAGTGCTTAGTTTGGAACCGGGTTTTCTGTTTCCACTGACAAAGAACTGGCTCTGGGGCCAGAAAAACCGGTTCCAGGCTAGCACCAACTCTCTGCTGGGCCAGAGGAAAGAACCACTTATGTCAGCAGGGGGGCGGAGTTGTTAAGACCAACAACAAGACCATGAAAGATCGCCATTTTTAAGCGACGAGAAGCAGCAGCTGTACAAATGCGAAGTCATCCATTATTATTATTGTTGTTGCTGCTGCTGCTTCTTCCGTGTCGTTTTCACTTCGATATTCGCGCCAAGGTTTATGCAAACGTAGCGACGTAACTGACGTATACAACGACGTAATGATGTGGCTTTCCTTAGCACTGCGAGCTATGGAAAAGCAAACTGGTTCTCAGCTGGCTCGCAAGTTGAAGGAGTTGTGAACCAGCACCAGCACTGGCCCCGAACCAGCCCTGGAACTGATTTGGTGGAAAAGGGGTATGTGTAGACCTTTTTAGGGTCAAAAAGGTACATACATGTTGCCTAGCAGAATTCAAAGGGTACAAATAAGTACCTTAGACCAGCGTTTCTCAACTACTGGGCTGCGGTCCATTACTAGGCCACGAAATGCCATCTAGTGGGCCGCAAATTTTTTTTCAAGTCGAAGCTAATTTTTACTTGTAGTAGGGTGCGATTGGTGGGTTGCATCCGACGTCACATCGACCTCATTCAGCTACGGTCACACTCCAGCTCGCAATGGATTATTGATGAAAATGAGGCATTTTGGTGGCGATATACACGAGCTAAAAGTTGTGGTCACTCAGCACGTGAACACTTGACTGTCACATCTTTGCACACGTGAGTCTGGCGCAGCTTGAGTGGGAGCATGTTGTGCGCACTCCTGGGACCCGGTCATGATGGGAAATACCTGATACTGATTTGAGCACAATCAGCACGCACAGATACGGAAGCTGTGCGAAGTACGATCATTATCACGATCACGTTTGTTTTGAACGTTTATAACGCTGTTTAAATACTCTGCTTTGCTTTCGTTTTTGTAAATATCACGCCTGCTAATAAACACTCTTCCTGCGCTTAGATCCATCTACCGCCGTCTATCTTGTAGTGTCTTGATCTCTGGCTCTTTAACCCAGCCACATATAAAAAGTTGCACTCCTCCATGCTCTTCCAGGTTTTCATCTGTGTGTCCGTGTAGAACAATGTCTGCAGCACCAGGTAGTTTAAGATGTCGGGGAACTCAACGGATGGATCATTTTCCAACTCGCAGGAAAATTGTTAGCGTGTAAGGATCTAATCCCATTGAGTGGTTTCTATATCCACTTCTTGGTTTTAATAACTTGCTTGTTTGCTGGACACAAACATGGCAATAAGTTCTTGTGTTAATCAACCAGACTCTACTTCTGGATCATTAATCCCTTTTGACTGAGAATGACCTGCACGCATGGGTTTATGTCGGCTTCTGGGACATCCATACAGTTTTACATCCATACAAGACAATCTGTGGTTGGTAGAAGAGAGCAACTGGACTTGCTTGAAAAGTCTTGAAGACGTTTCGCCTCTCGTCCGAAAGGCTTCCTCAGTTCTGTCTGTCTAATAGGGAGTATCAAGTATTTATCCTCTCATGGATCATCATAGAATCCGAATCAGAATGCTGATGGCTGCATTGTTGGTGGCTGATCGATGTCATAGACCCCCACCTCTGTTCAGTGATGGTCGTTCCAGGTTGACAAAATGAACGATCCTCTCTGGCTAAGATGTCTGCCAGTTTTCTGGAAGTCCTCTCGTACTCCCGCACCAGTCGAAGGGAACTCATCCCAAAGTGCGTAGAAACATGTCTGTGAAGATACTCAGTCGTCCAGGTACATAGTAATCTGTGGTTGGTAGAAGAGAGCAACTGGACTTGCTTGAAAAGTCTTGAAGATGTTTCGCCTCTCGTCCGAAAGGCTTCCTCAGTTCTGTCTGTCTAATAGAGAGCAAGTCCAGTTGCTCTCTTCTACCAACCACAGATTACTATGTACCTGGACGACTGAGTATCTTCGCAGACATGTTTCTACGCACTTTGGGATGAGTTCCCTTCGACTGGTGCGGGAGTACGAGAGGACTTCCAGAAAACTGGCAGACATCTTAGCCAGAGAGGATCGTTCATTTTGTCAACCTGGAACGACCATCACTGAACAGAGGTGGGTGTCTATGACATCGATCAGCCACCTACAATGCAGCCATCAGCATTCTGATTCTATGATGATCCATGAGAGGATAAATACTTGATACTCCCTATTAGACAGACAGAACTGAGGAAGCCTTTCGGACGAGAGGCGAAACGTCTTCAAGACTTTTCAAGCAAGTCCAGTTGCTCTCTTCTACCAACCACAGATTACTATGTACTTGGACAACTGAGTATCTTCACAGATATATCCATACAAGACCTACAATTAAAAACAGTTTGTTTTTATTGCATTTATTTAATTCCTGGGCTCCCATCTGTAACAGGGAGTGATGTTGCATCCCATTAAAGGAGAACTGAAGTCATTTTTAAACTTGCTTTATTTCTTAATTAACGTGTTATTCAATTATGTTTTTGGTTTTAGTAACCTTATATTGTGACTTGTACTGGCAATTAAATATTATACTTATCAGCCTATTTGTTTTTCAGCCGTGTTGAATTTAGTTCGTTTGGTCCATGGCAGGCGTCGCTTATCCGCATGATCTTCACGAGACTTGTGCGAGACTTCGAAACGTGAAGCGTCAGCCAGGTGTCAGTGCCGCCATTTTGAAAACCGTTTTCCAAACGAAATATTGCACAAAAACGAGTTTAAATGACGATTACTGACTACTTTTTTCAAACTTTCCTGATTGCTATCAAAACAAACAAAACTTCCAGCTTGATTACATCAGCATTCGAAAGAGGGCGCACGCGTCTTTTGACAACCTTGGCAGATGTTGGTCACTCCTCTGATTTCCGCTGTACGTTTTATTTCCGTATTATGATGTCTCACACAGGTCTCAATGAATCTCGTTTACGGCCATTGCTTTGACCTATGGACTGATATATTACAGAGCATATTTCAAAATACGGGCGGCATGGTGGTGTAGTGGTTAGCGCTGTTGCCTCACAGCAAGAAGGTCCTGGGTTCGAGCCCCGTGGCCGGCGAGGGCCTTTCTGTGTGGAGTTTGCATGTTCTCCCCGTGTCCGTGTGGGTTTCCCCCACAGTCCAAAGACATGCAGGTTAGGCTAATTGGTGGCTCTAAATTGACCGTAGGTGTGAATGTTTCAACTCTGCGATAATCTGGCGACTTGTCCAGGGTGTACCCCACCTCTCATAGTCAGCTGGGATAGGCTCCAGCTTGCCTGCGACCCTGTAGAACAGGATAAGCGGCTACAGATAATGGATGGACAGATGGATGGATTTCAAAACACTCATAACTTGCTATAGCAGTGACAAAATAGCTATCAAAATGCATTTCTATATTTAATAAAATGAGATAAATAGAATTTTGATAAAAAGTTTGCCTTCAGTTCTACTTTAATACACCTTACAAAAGGTTATTAGATTCTAATAGAATAGATGAGACAAAATAATTGGGGATATTTTTTTAACGGGCCCCGACTCGTTATGGGTTATAGGTGGGCCTCGGAGCAGAAAAGGTTGCCTTAGAGATGACTGCATCAGTGTCAAGCCATTGTACTGCTAAAGATACAGTGATGTAGTTTGTTTTCTGAGTGTAAACATGACATCTTCATCCAGTGCTGATCATTTTCCTCTAACAGCACGACCCCAGTGTTTCATTCCGTCCTCCAGAAAATCAAGAAGAAGAAGAGAAGGAATAATAATAATAAAGAGGAAGAATAATAATACTAAGAAGAAGGAATAAGGAGGAAGAGGAATAATAATAATAGGAAGAGAAGAAGAAGAAGAAGAGGAGGAGGAAGAAGAGGAAGGAGAAGGAAGAAGAGGAGGAGGAAGGAGGGAGAAGGAAGAGGAGGAGGAAGAAGGAGGGAGAAGGAAGAGGAGGAGGAAGAAGGAGGGAGAAGGAAGAAGAGGAGGAAGAGGAAGAAGGAAGGAGAAGAGGAGGAAGAAGAAGAAGGAAGGAGAAGAGGAGGAAGAAGAAGAAGGAAGGAGAAGAGGAGGAAGAAGAAGAAGGAAGAAGAGGAGGAGGAAGAAGGAGGAGGAAGGAGGAGGAGGAAGAGAAGGGAGGAGGAGAAGGAAGGAGAAGAGGGGGAAGAAGGAGGAAGAGGAAGAGAAGGAGGAGGAAGAGAAGGAAGGAGGAGGAGGAGGAAGAGAAGGAAGGAGAAGAAGGAGGGGAAGAAGAAGGAGGAGGAGGAAGAGAAGGAAGGAGGAGAAGGAAGAGAAGGAAGGAGAAGAAGAGGAGGGGAAGGAGGAGGAGGAGAAGGAAGGAGAAGAAGAGGAGGGGAAGGAGGAGGAGGAGAAGGAAGGAGAAGAAGAGGAGGGGAAGAAGGAGGAGAAGGAAGGAGAAGAAGAGGAGGGGAAGAAGGAGGAGAAGGAAGAGAAGGAAGGAGAAGAAGAGGGGGGGAAGGAGGAGGAGGAGAAGGAAGGAGAAGAAGAGGAGGGGAAGGAGGAGGAGGAGAAGGAAGGAGAAGAAGAGGAGGGGAAGGAGGAGGAGGAGGAGAAGGAAGGAGAAGAAGAGGAGGGGAAGGAGGAGGAGGAGAAGGAAGGAGAAGAAGAGGGGAAGAAGAAGGAGGAGGAGGAAGAGAAGGAAGGAGAAGAAGAGGGGAAGAAGAAGGAGGAGGAGGAAGAGAAGGAAGGAGAAGAAGAGGAGGGGAAGGAGGAGGAGGAAGAAGGAGGAGGAGAAGGAAGGAGAAGAAGAGGAGGGGGAAGAAGGAGGAGGAGAAGGAAGGAGAAGAAGAGGAGGGGGAAGAAGGAGGAGGAGAAGGAAGGAGGAGAAGAAGAGGAGGGGGAAGAAGAAGGAGGAAGAGAAGGAGGAAGAAGAGAAGAGAAGGAGGAAGAAGAAAAGGAGGAAGAAGAGAAGGAAGGAGGAAGAAGAAAAGGAGGAAGAAGAGAAGGAAGGAGGAAGAAGAGAAGGAAGGAGGAAGAAGAGAAGGAAGGAGGAAGAAGAGAAGGAGGAAGAAGAGAAGGAAGGAGGAAGAAGAGAAGGAGGAAGAAGAAAAGGAAGGAGAAGAGGAGGAGGAAGAAGAAAGGAAGAGAAGGAAGGAGAAAAGAAGGAGGAAGAAGAAAGAGGAAGAGAAGGAAGGAGAAGAGGAGGAGGGGGAAGAAGAAGGAGGAAGAAGAAGAGAAGGAGGAAGAGCATCCGGTGCGCGATGACGTGATGAGGTGAAAGCACCAGGGTGTGTTTGGTGAAGCTGCTGGATTAAGTGTGCGCGTCGGGCGGAGGGGTGGAGCCGCAGGGTGGGGTCACACAGAGGCGGAGGAGAGAAGCGGAGAGAGAGACTCTGAGCCCAACCCTGAACACCGCAACAAACACAGCTGCTGGAACCGAACGGCACAACGAGCCGCACAGAACCAACCCAACCCGGACATTATTATTATCCTCATCATCATCTCCCCACACACCAGGGCCGACATGATCAACGAGGCTCTCTGAGACCAAAACCGACCTTTCGCTTTTAATCATCACAAAGCTGGAGCTTAAAACAAACAAACAAACAAAAAAACTTGTTATTGAAATCCAGCAGCAGAACCAGAACCAGCCCGCTGCACTGCACTCCAGCCCAGCCCGCGGACCGCTGCACCCCGATACCGACATGCACACGGAGGCTCGCAATAAGAAAGTAAGTCCTTTATGATATTTCTTCACTTGACTTCCTTCCTTTCCCTCCACCTCCTGCCTGGCTGTCAGACTCCCTGAGCTCAGCACGCAACATTATTCACCCGCTAGCCTAGCCTAGCCTTCTCTCTACCTGCTTATTATTAGCGCTTAGCTTTTAGCTCGCACTCTGTTAATCTGCTCTTCACTGAGCTCAGCCGCCTCCTGCCTGATAAAGCCGGCGCACTACAGCGGCAACACAACTCTCTACCTCCCTCTCTCCTTCTCTCTCTCCCCCCTTTCTACCCCTCTCTCTCTCTCTCTCCCCCCTTTCTACCCCTCTCTCTCTCTCTCTCTCTCTCTCTCTCTCTCTCTCCGCTCTAAACTGGTGAACTGTTCGGCAGGAAGGAAACACAACAGCCAAATGCAGCTCGTGCCGGAGACACCATCTTAGTTTCTTAAAGAGACAGGACCCCTTTAATCCGAGAGCGGAAATGTACTCTCACTCATCTCTGCACCGCGGTGTCTGTGGGCTCAAACATTTCACTTTGCTTTACCTATTTAACTCCTTTCTCAGCAGCAGCAGCTCAACCCCCCTCCCCTTCCCTTCCCTTCCTTTTTATCTTTGCACGATCACTGGCTAGTTATCGCTGTTACCTCACAGCAACAACGTTCTACATTCGAACCTTAGGACCTTAAAACCGTGAACCTTTTCTCTATAAAGGTTGCATGTTCTGTCTGCGTCTGCATAGGGTTCCTCCGGTTTCCCCCGTACAGTTCAAAGACATGCAGATTAGGTAAAATACCCAGCCACTGTGGTTGTACAAGCCCGGATAGACTGCACCAGGAAGAGCATCTGGTGCAAAACCTACACCGAATCAAATGTGCAGAACAGATCCGCCATAGTCATGGTGGTGTAGTGGTTAGCGCTGTCGCCTCACAGCAAGAAGGTCCGGGTTCGAGCCCCGTGGCCGGCGAGGGCCTTTCTGTGCGGAGTTTGCATGTTCTCCCCGTGTCCATGTGGGTTTCCTCCGGGTGCTCCGGTTTCCCCCACAGTCCAAAGACATGCAGGTTAGGTTAACTGGTGACTCTAAATTGAGCGTAGGTGTGAATGTGAGTGTGAATGGTTGTCTGTGTCTATGTGCCAGCCCTGTGACGACCTGGCGACTTGTCCAGGGTGTACCCCGCCTTTCACCCGTAGTCAGCTGGGATAGGCTCCAGCTTGCCTGCGACCCTGTAGAACAGGATAAAGCGGCTAGAGATAACGAGATGAGATCCACCATGGTGACCCCAAACCTACAGGAGCAGCTGAAAAGAAAAAGCACTACATTATGTTTAACCTCAAGCACTTTTCTTGTAAATGCCTGACACATTTCTGTCTATTTATTTATTTTTAAAGCATTAGGTTCTACTAACGGGCAGCACGGTGGTATAGTGGTTAGCACTGTCGCCTCACAGCAAGAAGGTTCTGGGTTCGAACCCAGCAGCCAGCGAGGGCCTTTCTGTGTGGAGTTTGCATGTTGTCCCCGTGTCTGTGTGGGTTTCCTCCGGGTGCTCCGGTTTCCCCTACAGTCCAAAGGCGTGCGGTTAGGTTAATATGGGCACTGGTAGCATGGCTGCCCACTGCTCTGGGTGTGTGCGCGTGCTGATTGTTCACATGTGTGTGTTCACTGCTTCAGATGGCTTAAATGCAGAGAGGAAATTTCACAAGTGTGTGATGAATAACGCAAAGTTGTGCTTTCTTTTTAAAAACAGGCCTCGTTAAAAGAACTCCAGAACGAAGCATATTTTTAGATCAAGATATTCCTCATTTTATTAAAATTCCTGGTGCTAAAGCCAGTATCTCACTGGGCTGCGACAGCTCGCGAACGTCATTCGTGAGAGAGTTTCAAAAGTGTCTTGAAACATTCGCGGGGCTTCTCAATTTTCTCGCCTGAGTCGCAAAGTGTCGCTCCTTCGTCGCTGAAATTTTGAACATGCTCAAAAAAATTCGTGCGACAAAATTTCTCTCAAAGTAGCCGCAAATGCGTCGCTGGTGTCGCAAAGCCGTCGCGAACCCTTCTCAAGTCAGTTTCCGTGAGGCTTCTCTACTTCCCTGCCTGCTGAGAGAAAGCCCGGCTGCGACAGCCTGCGACCAGTTGGAGACAACAATTGCGGTAAAATATACGAATATCAATTCAGTGTGATTCCAAGTGAAAATTGTCGCTAATTTGCATATTTTATCGCAATTGTTGCGTCTCCAACTAGTCGCGGGCTGTCGCAGCCCAGTGAGATACTACCCTAACCTGTTGGTTGGTGGTGTATTAAAAAAAAAATTCCATAACAAAATGGTTGTTGTGCGTCGTGCTGATGTCACTGGGAGGAAATATTTAAATAATATTGGCTGGTGTTGAGTGGTATATCAGATATATTCCATTTGGGTGTTAAAGGCAGCTTTCTCTTTAAAAATTCTCTCAAAATCTTGCATATTTTGTAACAAAGCAAACCTGGCGGCCATGTTTGTTGACAAATTCACAGTCACTCGGTAGCACGGAAGTTTTACGTCTCTGACGTGTGACGTCATGTTGTCTTGACAACCATGCAACATTGTAAACCATATTCAACGCTCATTCTCCATTGGCTAGAGTGACATAATACATGTAAGATAAGCGATATGCTAACAATATTGCGTGCTGTTGAACCAAATGAATGAAACCTGCTCGAAGGGCATAGAACATGTTTTTATTCCATCGAAAAAGTGTCCGGTGTGTATAATCATGTTTTTGATCATATTGACACAGCGGCCATTTTCCTCTGACGTCATGTTCTGGGTGGAGGAACTTTAAAAAAAACCAAAACTGTTAATAAAGCCTCTATTACCTCTTTACAACCAACAGCGAATGGGTTCTTGAACCACTTCCGTTCAGGATTCTTTGAACCTTGGTGTTAGTGAACCGGCCCACATTTTCACCAGTTTTTAGCGGAACCAGCTGATGTAATCAAGGATGCATCGTGAACACAACTCACGACAGGAGTAACAGTAGTAGCATCAAGATGGCGGTGTGTACTGACTGATTACCTGCGAGCTTTTGTTCTGTTATTGCAGATATATTTTATTTATTTATTTTTTTCTTGAAGATGTATCCTTTCCCATTGCTACGCTCTGCTTCCTCTTCAAACTAATGACACGCCCACTGATGATGTCATGGTTCGTACTGGGAAGAACTAGCTATGTTTCAGTTCTAGCTGTGGGAACCAAGTTTTTAGCTTCCGAACCAATTTATTTTTGGTCGAAATGCTTTGAACGGTTCAGAATTTGGTGCACGGTTGGAAAGGGGCATCAGAATAGTGAGATGGTCGAAAATCCTGACTTAAAAATCCCTAAAATGATACAAAAACAAGGATCCAACAATTGGATTGAAGGTTGCATCCATGATTTTTGTAGAAATCTTTCTTCCTTTATAGAAACATTTTATTAATTGATTTTGCAACTGTAATATTTATGTGAAGATGAAGATAAATAAAGATGAATTATTTTAGACAGTAAGCAATGTACATTTGTCTAGCTTTAGATATTTTGTTTTGTATCTGAATTTTTAGGGGTTTTTTGTACAGTTTTTTGTAATTAAATGTTAATTTGCATGAAATAAGTATTAAATTATATATTTTGAAGGTCAGAGCCCACCTGCCTAGCAAACATAAAGTGTTTTAGTACAATTAGCACGACTAAGCTAACTGAACCTTTCATTGTTTTTGATTTGTTGCTTGATGAACGAACGCTATTCTAGTTGTTCCTGAAAGTTTTCACGCTGCAAGGTCATATTAAATGAGGTCGAGTGAAACGACAGCTAGCGCTACATTGCGAGCTTGATTACATCCAGCTTCCAGTGGTTTAGCTCCAGGGTTGAATAATAAATGTGTCCAAGATGTGCATTGAGATCAATTTGAAACTCTTGAATTTTGTTTTAGTCTTATAGTATCGTGTAACAATGTCAAATGGCATCATTAATGTCAGCGGTTGAATGCTAACGCTAGCTGTTGTCTAACGTAGCTCATGGATTATCGGATATGTTGTTTAACCATGAAATATGTATGTATGATGTATTTCAGGATTTAACAATCCACTGTCTTCTCAGTTGTTGATCAGTCAGGAATTGGTGACCAATTTCGTAGATTCCCAACATCTCTATACGACTCGCAACCTCGAACACAGCGGTACGACATCATCCTTTTATTTGAGCTTGACCATCCTGAGAGTGACGTCAGTTATGGGGGGACAAAACGAGCAAGAGCTGCTTCTCTATTTTCGTTTAGCTAGTTAGCAGCGTACGAACTGACAAGCGTCATGCTGTTGATGTCATTAACATGAAAGATGAAGCTTTGGAATCTGTTTAAGCTGATTGTACATGTCGCTATTAGCAG